>NC_092094.1:31843667-31986167 GCF_045679555.1 Salvelinus alpinus | reverse complement strand
TTAGGGTTAGGGTTAGGGTTAGGGTTAGGGTTAGGGTTAGGGTTAGGGTTAGGGTTAGGGTTAGGGTTAGGGTTAGGGTTAGGGTTAGGGTTAGGGTTAGGGTTAGGGTTAGGGTTAGGGTTAGGGTTAGGGTTAGGGTTAGGGTTAGGGTTAGGGTTAGGGTTAGGGTTAGGGTTAGGGTTAGGGTTAGGGTTAGGGTTAGGGTTAGGGTTAGGGTTAGGGTTAGGGTTAGGGTTAGGGTTAGGGTTAGGGTTAGGGTTAGGGTTAGGGTTAGGGTTAGGGTTAGGGTTAGGGTTAGGGTTAGGGTTAGGGTTAGGGTTAGGGTTAGGGTTAGGGTTAGGGTTAGGGTTAGGGTTAGGGTTAGGGTTAGGGTTAGGGTTAGGGTTAGGGTTAGGGTTAGGGTTAGGGTTAGGGTTAGGGTTAGGGTTAGGGTTAGGGTTAGGGTTAGGGTTAGGGTTAGGGTTAGGGTTAGGGTTAGGGTTAGGGTTAGGGTTAGGGTTAGGGTTAGGGTTAGGGTTAGGGTTAGGGTTAGGGTTAGGGTTAGGGTTAGGGTTAGGGTTAGGGTTAGGGTTAGGGTTAGGGTTAGGGTTAGGGTTAGGGTTAGGGTTAGGGTTAGGGTTAGGGTTAGGGTTAGGGTTAGGGTTAGGGTTAGGGTTAGGGTTAGGGTTAGGGTTAGGGTTAGGGTTAGGGTTAGGGTTAGGGTTAGGGTTAGGGTTAGGGTTAGGGTTAGGGTTAGGGTTAGGGTTAGGGTTAGGGTTAGGGTTAGGGTTAGGGTTAGGGTTAGGGTTAGGGTTAGGGTTAGGGTTAGGGTTAGGGTTAGGGTTAGGGTTAGGGTTAGGGTTAGGGTTAGGGTTAGGGTTAGGGTTAGGGTTAGGGTTAGGGTTAGGGTTAGGGTTAGGGTTAGGGTTAGGGTTAGGGTTAGGGTTAGGGTTAGGGTTAGGGTTAGGGTTAGGGTTAGGGTTAGGGTTAGGGTTAGGGTTAGGGTTAGGGTTAGGGTTAGGGTTAGGGTTAGGGTTAGGGTTAGGGTTAGGGTTAGGGTTAGGGTTAGGGTTAGGGTTAGGGTTAGGGTTAGGGTTAGGGTTAGGGTTAGGGTTAGGGTTAGGGTTAGGGTTAGGGTTAGGGTTAGGGTTAGGGTTAGGGTTAGGGTTAGGGTTAGGGTTAGGGTTAGGGTTAGGGTTAGGGTTAGGGTTAGGGTTAGGGTTAGGGTTAGGGTTAGGGTTAGGGTTAGGGTTAGGGTTAGGGTTAGGGTTAGGGTTAGGGTTAGGGTTAGGGTTAGGGTTAGGGTTAGGGTTAGGGTTAGGGTTAGGGTTAGGGTTAGGGTTAGGGTTAGGGTTAGGGTTAGGGTTAGGGTTAGGGTTAGGGTTAGGGTTAGGGTTAGGGTTAGGGTTAGGGTTAGGGTTAGGGTTAGGGTTAGGGTTAGGGTTAGGGTTAGGGTTAGGGTTAGGGTTAGGGTTAGGGTTAGGGTTAGGGTTAGGGTTAGGGTTAGGGTTAGGGTTAGGGTTAGGGTTAGGGTTAGGGTTAGGGTTAGGGTTAGGGTTAGGGTTAGGGTTAGGGTTAGGGTTAGGGTTAGGGTTAGGGTTAGGGTTAGGGTTAGGGTTAGGGTTAGGGTTAGGGTTAGGGTTAGGGTTAGGGTTAGGGTTAGGGTTAGGGTTAGAGGTTAGGGTTAGGGTTAGGGTTAGGGTTAGGGTTAGGGTTAGGGTTAGGGTTAGGGTTAGGGTTAGGGTTAGGGTTAGGGTTAGGGTTAGGGTTAGGGTTAGGGTTAGGGTTAGGGTTAGGGTTAGGGTTAGGGTTAGGGTTAGGGTTAGGGTTAGGGTTAGGGTTAGGGTTAGGGTTAGGGTTAGGGTTAGGGTTAGGGTTAGGGTTAGGGTTAGGGTTAGGGTTAGGGTTAGGGTTAGGGTTAGGGTTAGGGTTAGGGTTAGGGTTAGGGTTAGGGTTAGGGTTAGGGTTAGGGTTAGGGTTAGGGTTAGGGTTAGGGTTAGGGTTAGGGTTAGGGTTAGGGTTAGGGTTAGGGTTAGGGTTAGGGTTAGGGTTAGGGTTAGGGTTAGGGTTAGGGTTAGGGTTAGGGTTAGGGTTAGGGTTAGGGTTAGGGTTAGGGTTAGGGTTAGGGTTAGGGTTAGGGTTAGGGTTAGGGTTAGGGTTAGGGTTAGGGTTAGGGTTAGGGTTAGGGTTAGGGTTAGGGTTAGGGTTAGGGTTAGGGTTAGGGTTAGGGTTAGGGTTAGGGTTAGGGTTAGGGTTAGGGTTAGGGTTAGGGTTAGGGTTAGGGTTAGGGTTAGGGTTAGGGTTAGGGTTAGGGTTAGGGTTAGGGTTAGGGTTAGGGTTAGGGTTAGGGTTAGGGTTAGGGTTAGGGTTAGGGTTAGGGTTAGGGTTAGGGTTAGGGTTAGGGTTAGGGTTAGGGTTAGGGTTAGGGTTAGGGTTAGGGTTAGGGTTAGGGTTAGGGTTAGGGTTAGGGTTAGGGTTAGGGTTAGGGTTAGGGTTAGGGTTAGGGTTAGGGTTAAGGTTAGGGTTAGGGTTAGGGTTAGGGTTAGGGTTAGGGTTAGGGTTAGGGTTAGGGTTAGGGTTAGGGTTAGGGTTAGGGTTAGGGTTAGGGTTAGGGTTAGGGTTAGGGTTAGGGTTAGGGTTAGGGTTAGGGTTAGGGTTAGGGTTAGGGTTAGGGTTAGGGTTAGGGTTAGGGTTAGGGTTAGGGTTAGGGTTAGGGTTAGGGTTAGGGTTAGGGTTAGGGTTAGGGTTAGGGTTAGGGTTAGGGTTAGGGTTAGGGTTAGGGTTAGGGTTAGGGTTAGGGTTAGGGTTAGGGTTAGGGTTAGGGTTAGGGTTAGGGTTAGGGTTAGGGTTAGGGTTAGGGTTAGGGTTAGGGTTAGGGTTAGGGTTAGGGTTAGGGTTAGGGTTAGGGTTAGGTTTAGAGGTTAGGGAAAATAGGATTGTGAATGAGAATCAATTGTTGGTCCCCAAAACGTCCTCACAAGTAAGTATAGTAGGACATAGTGTGTGTGTGTGTGTGAGTGTGTGTGTGCGTGCGTGCGTGTGAGAGAGAGAACCCAGCTTCCTGCTGATCTCACAGCACACATGACGCAACATTTCTTCACGCCCACTCACCACTTGCTCTCCCATCCACACACATACACAGTCCATCATGCTGAGGGGAGTGTGTGTGTGTGTGTGTGTGTGTTTGTGTGAAATCCTTGCTAAATCCCATCCCCTGCTGATAAAGTCAGTGGTGCTGTATTATCTCTCTCATAGCAGATGAGTGGTCTATAAAGGCTGGGATCTGGTTTGCCCTTTGGGGCCACTACTCTTTCCCACTGGACGGGGTGCCATAAACTGCTCTAAGCTTCAATACAGCCTAGGTAGTCAGGGTGCCAGATACTGCTCCTAGCTTCAGAATAGCTAGTGTTTGTTTAGGACTTCCTATCACTACCATGGGAAACATTTCACAAAATTCAACATTTAAAGTGTAGCCTTTTTGATTTCAGAGGCTGCTTGTTTCAGAGGCTGCTTGTTTCAGAGGCTGCTTGTTTCAGAGGCTGCTTGTATCAGAGGCTGCTTGTTTCAGAGGCTGCTTGTTTCAGAGGCTGCTTGTTTCAGAGGCTGCTTGTTTCAGAGGCTGCTTGTTTCAGAGGCTGCTTGTATCAGAGGCTGCTTGTTTCAGAGGCTGCTTGTTTCAGAGGCTGCTTGTATCAGAGGCTGCTTGTTTCAGAGGCTGCTTGTTTCAGAGGCTGCTTGTCCTAGTCTGAGATTTACCTTCCTCTTAGTAGCTCCAACTGGGCAGAGAGAGAGAGAGAGAGAGAGAGAGAGAGAGAGAGAGAGAGAGAGAGAGAGAGAGAGAGAGAGAGAGAGAGAGAGAGAGAGAGAGAGAGAGAGAGAGAGAGAGAGAGAGAGAGAGAGAGAGAGAGAGGGGAGAAGGCAATCTGTCATCCACAGCCCATCACAGTAACACTGGGCCAGCGAGGATAGCCCAGCCTGTCTCATCTCGTCACATCTGCACTGGAAGAAAAACTCATCTGGGAGAGGTGCCAGCATGCCTGGGTATGTGCTGTGGAGAAGGAGAGGAGAGAAAGTCTATACTGGAGGAGCTGTATTGTCTGTAGTGCTGTGGCCCTGTGGGTGTTCTCTCTTCTTAATGTATCTTCTCCTCCTGTTACAGGATGTCTCTGTCTGCTCAAATCAAATCAAATCAAATCAAATCAAATGTATTAGTCACATACACATGGTTAGCAGATGTTAATGCGAGTGTAGCGAAATGCTTGTGCTTCTAGTTCCGACAATGCAGTAATAACCAACAAGTAATCTAACCTAACAATTCCACAACTACTACCTTACACACACAAGTGTAAAGGGATAAAGAATATGTACATAAAGATATATGAATGAGTGGTGGTACAGAACGGCATGGCAGATGCAGTAGATGGTATAGAGTACGGTATATACATATGAGATGAGTACTGTAGGGTATGTAAACATAAAGTGGCATAGTTTAAAGTGGCTAGTGGTACATGTATTACATAAAGATGGCAAGATGCAGTAGATGATATAGAGTACAGTATATACATATGAGATGGGTAATGTAGGGTATGTAAACATTATATTAAGTGGCATTGTTTAAAGTGGCTAGTGGTACATTTTTACATAATTTCCATCAATTCCCATTTTTAAAGTGGCTGGAGTTGAGTCAGTATGTTGGCAGCGGCCGCTAAATGTTAGTGATGGCTGTTTAACAGTCTGATGGCCTTGAGATAGAAGCTGTTTTTCAGTCTCTCGGTCCCTGCTTTGATGCACCTGTACTGACCTCGCCTTCTGGATGATAGCGGGGTGAACAGGCAGTGGCTTGGGTGGTTGTTGTCCTTGATGATCTTTATGGCCTTCCTGTGACATCGGGTGGTGTAGGTGTCCTGGAGGGCAGGTAGTTTGCCCCCGGTGATGCGTTCTGCAGACCTCACTACCCTCTGGAGAGCCTTACGGTTGTGGGCGGAGCAGTTGCCGTACCAGGCGGTGATACAGCCCGACAGGATGCTCTCGATTGTGCATCTGTAGAAGTTTGTGAGTGCTTTTGGTGACAAGCCGAATTTCTTCAGCCTCCTGAGGTTGAAGAGGCGCTGCTGCGCCTTCTTCACAACGCTGTCTGTGTGGGTGGACCAATTCAGTTTGTCCGTGATGTGTACACCGAGGAACTTAAAACTTTCCACCTTCTCCACTACTGACCCGTCGATGTGGATAGGGGGGTGCTCCCTCTGCTGTTTCCTGAAGTCCACAATCATCTCCTTTGTTTTGTTGACGTTGAGTGTGAGGTTATTTTCCTGACACCACACTCCGAGGGCCCTCACCTCCTCCCTGTAGGCCGTCTCGTCGTTGTTGGTAATCAAGCCTACCACTGTAGTGTCATCCGCAAACTTGATGATTGAGTTGGAGACGTGCATGGCCACGCAGTCGTGGGTGAACAGGGAGTACAGGAGAGGGCTCAGAACGCACCCTTGTGGGGCCCCAGTGTTGAGGATCAGCGGGGTGGAGATGTTGTTACCTACCCTCACCACCTGGGGGCGGCCCGTCAGGAAGTCCAGGACCCAGTTGCACAGGGCGGGGTCGAGACCCAGGGTCTCGAGCTTGATGACGAGTTTGGAGGGTACTATGGTGTTGAATGCTGAGCTGTAATCGATGAACAGCATTCTCACATGGGTATTCCTCTTGTCCAGATGGGTTAGGGCAGTGTGCAGTGTGGTTGCGATTGCGTCGTCTGTGGACCTATTGGGTCGGTAAGCAAATTGGAGTGGGTCTAGGGTGTCCGGTAGGGTGGAGGTGATATGGTCCTTGACTAGTCTCTCAAAGCACTTCATGATGACGGAAGTGAGTGCTACGGGGCGGTAGTCGTTTAGCTCAGTTACCTTAGCTTTCTTGGGAACAGGAACAATGGTGGCCCTCTTGAAGCATGTGGGAACAGCAGACTGGGATAAGGATTGATTGAATATGTCCGTAAACACACCAGCCAGCTGGTCTGCGCATGCTCTGAGGACGCGGCTGGGAATGCCGTCTGGGCCTGCAGCCTTGCGAGGGTTAACACGTTTAAATGTTTTACTCACCTCGGCTGCAGTGAAGGAGAGCCCGCAGGTTTTGGTAGGGGGCCGTGTCAGTGGCACTGTATTGTCCTCAAAGCGGGCAAAAAAGTTGTTTAGCCTGTCTGGGAGCAAGACATCCTGGTCCGCGACGGGGCTGGTTTTCTTTTTGTAATCCGTGATTGACTGTAGACCCTGCCACATACCTCTTGTGTCTGAGCTGTTGAATTGCGACTCGATTTTGTCTCTGTACTGGGACTTAGCCTGTTTGATTGCCTTGCGGAGAGAATAGCTACACTGTTTGTATTCGGTCATGCTTCCGGTCACCTTGCCCTGGTTAAAAGCAGTGGTTCGCGCTTTCAGTTTCACGCGAATGCTGCCGTCAATCCACGGTTTCTGGTTTGGGAATGTTTTAATCGTTGCTGTGGGTACGACATCGTCAATGCACTTCCTAATGAACTCGCTCACCGAATCAGCATATTCGTCAATATTGTTGTTGGACGCGATGCGGAACATATTCCAATCCGCGTGATCGAAGCAGTCTTGAAGCGTGGATTCAGATTGGTCGGACCAGCGTTGAACAGACCTGAGCGCGGGAGCTTGTTGTTTGAGTTTCTGTTTGTAGGCTGGAATCAACAAAATGGAGTCGTGGTCAGCTTTTCCGAAAGGGGGGCGGGGGAGGGCCTTATATGCGTCGCGGAAATTAGTATAACAATGATCTAGGGTTTTTCCAGCCCTGGTAGCACAATCGATATGCTGATAGAATTTAGGGAGTTTTGTTTTTAGATTAGCCTTGTTAAAATCCCCCAGCTACGATGAATGCAGCCTCAGGGTGTGTTGTTTCCAGTTTACAAAGAGTCAGATAAAGTTCGTTCAGGGCCATCGATGTGTCTGCTTGGGGGGGAATATATACGGCTGTGATTATGATTGAAGAGAATTCCCTTGGTAGATAATGCGGTCGACATTTGATTGTGAGGAGTTCTAGATCAGGTGAACAGAATGACTTGAGTTCCTGTGTGTTGTTATGATGATCACACCACTTCTCATTAATCATAAGGCATACCCCCCCGCCCCTCTTCTTACCGGAAAGATGTTTGTTTCTGTCGGCGCGATGCATGAAGAAACCAGCTGGCTGCACCGACTCCGTTAGCGTCCCTTGAGTTAGCCATGTTTCCGTGAAGCAGAGCACGTTGCAATCCCTGATGTCTCTCTGGAATGCTACCCGTGCTCGGATTTCATCAACCTTATTGTCAAGAGACTGGACATTGGCGAGTAGTATGCTAGGGAGTGGAGCGCGATGTGCCCGTCTCCGAAGCCTGACCACGAGACCGCCTCGTTTGCCCCTTTTTCGGCGTCGCACAGGGTCGCCGGCTGGGATCAGATCCATTGTATTGGGTGGAAGGCAAAACACTGGATCCGTTTCGGGAAAGTCATATTCCTGGTAGGAACGATGATGAGTTGACGTTAATCGTATACAGTAATCCCTCGTTTATCGCGGGGGTTACGTTCCGAAAATGACCCGCGATAAGTGAAATCCGCGAAATAGAAAACTTTTTTTTTTTTTACAATTAGCAACTATTACATGTATACAAATACAGTGACTCACGTGTAGGCCGTTTCACTGCTCTTCAGACTGGGCCGCTGCATCCTGACTGCGCTCTGCAGTGTTCTCTTCTTCTGAAGCCCGCGGTGCAGGTGTGTTTGTTCGGGAGAAGAGCATAGTGATAGGCAGCTGTTGTCGCTCTTTTTTCTTCTTTGCAAAAAGATCCTTGTACACCGACATGCCACCATCGATTACGTTGGAGAACTGTAATGAACGGCTCATCAAAGGGTCCCATTCCTCAGCTACTCGCTTAAGTTCAGTGGCCATTCGCACCATGGTTGCTAAGCGACCAAGCGTTAGTCCTTCCTTCCTTCCTGGCCAACTTAATGTAAATTTGCCAAGCTGTTTTATGTACGTACACATAACTGCACGAGACGACAAAATGATAGCACAATTCGTAGCATGTTTTGATACAAGAAGCGGGAGTGAGTTTTTAGCGAATCAGAATGCAGAGCACAATGCACCAAAAAAAAATAAAAAATGCATTATGAAAATCCGCGAAATAGCGAATCCGCGATAAGTGAACCGCGAAGTGGCGAGGGATCACTGTATTCAGTAGTTCCTCCCGACTGTATGTAATGAAACCTAAGATTACCTGGGGTACCGATGTAAGAAATAACACATAAAAGAACAAAATACTGCATATTTTCCATGGAACGCGAAGCGAGGCGGCCATCTCTTTTCGGCGCCAACATCTTGGCTGAAGAGCCATGTCTCTCACCTAAGACCCAGGAGGAATGGCCTATTTTTACCATTGTAAAAAGACAAAAGCAATTGGTCACAGAAATAGAGGTAGAGTCTAACTAAGCTGTATTGTGGGCCTTTGGGTGTTCTACTTCACTAGTACTTGATGCTTGTGTGAATGTGATGATGGGCCCAGAGATGGCCATATCACGCGCGGAATGAGTACATAGCACGGTCTACATAAAAACGTTCTCACTACGTTGCTAAAGAGGGTCAGACAGTCACTGTTAAAATGTGTACTTTAAGCCCCACACTGAAAACATGTTGTTTGGGTGTTTTGCAACGTTTGTTGCCGCTAATGTCTAGTTGCAAAGGCCTACATGTCGTGATTTTGCAAAAGTTGTTTGCGAGTACTCGGACAGGGGGTCGTGTCCAAACAGGCCATGATTTGGCAACACTTACCAGCCATTATGTACAGTTGAAGTCGGAAGTTCACATACACTTAGGTTGGAGTCATTAAAACTCATTTTTCAACCACTCCACAAATTTCTTGTTAACAAACTATAGTTTTGGCAAGTCGGTTTGGACATCTACCTGGTGCATGACACAGGTCATTTTTACAACAATTGTTTACAGACAGATTATTTCACTTATAATTCACTGTATCACAATTCCAGTGGATCAGAAGTTTACATACACTAAGTTTGACTGTGCCTTGACTGTGCCTGAGCTTGGAAAATTCCCCCAAAAAGATGTCATGGCTTTAGAAGCTTCTGATAGGCTAATAGACATCATTTGAGTCAATTGGAGGTGTACGTGTGGATGTATTTCAAGCCCTACCTTCAAATGAGTGTATGTAAACTTCTGACCCACTGGGAATGTGATGAAAGAAATAAAAGCTGAAATAAATCATTCTCTCTACTATTATTCTGACATTTCACATTCTTAAAATAAAGTGGTGATCCTAACTGACATAAGACAGGGAATTTTTACTAGGATTAAATGTCAGGAATTGTGAAAAACTGAGTTTAAATTTATTTGGCTAAGGTGTATGTAAACTTCCCACTTCCACTGTAGCTCCTTACAGTAACGTTGTTGTCTATATTTCACACACACGCACACCTACACACCTACACACACAGTGCCTACATGCAGACAGTGGTGAGGGATAGATGTTATGGATCCGTCATTAGGGCCTCTGTAGTGCTGATAATATGTATCAGACATAAGCCATGAGAGAACCTTCAGAAAGCCAGTGGGACGAATGGCCATCTCACTTTGAGCGATTAGCTGAATTCCATTGTGTGTGTATGTGTGTGTGTGTGTGTGTGAGAGAGAGAGAGAGATAAATTGAGAGAGGGTGAGAGCAACAGCGTGAGAGAGATAATGAAGAAGAGATTTGTCATGGTTCATCAGCATTTAGTGTCAACCTGAAGGTGAAGTGGTGAAGACCATCTCTTAGGACTGTCCACTGGGTGCTGTTGACCTTGGGGATTAGAATCAACATAAACACAACCTACTCAATCTAGGTTTCAAAGGTATTTTATAAGAGCCCAAGCCTTATTTAATGTCATTATCTCCCTGACCAAAAGGCCAACGCTTGAGAGATAATAGGCCAAATATGATGCATTTCTATTGCTATCGCATTCATGAACGAAACCAAAATCATTTTTGATGAGACATGTAAACATATTGCGCATGCATGTGATACACGTGGGGATCTTTATCGTTTATATGTTACTGCCGGATAAATCTCCTTGTCCCTTTAATTAAAATTGTCTTTCCTGATGTATCGTGACCACCTGGCTGTCAGACGGTGGCGCATGCGCATTGTTCAGGAAGGCAGAATCAGTGGATGCTGTAGACTCGCGCTGCTCTTTGCCCTCCATCCCCCCGCAGCCAGTCTGTCAGACCACAGAAACCGACAAAGAGGAGCCTACTGGAGGAGGGCTGAGTCAAGATGGGGGGAGACATCTGGCACGAGAGAGCCAAATCCACGACAGGTAGCATTTGCGTCGTCTTTTTCAGAGAACCGTGTGCTGTACACATCTGTTTGACATTGTGACCGCGGAGGGTGAAGGATGCTGGGCTGGGAGAGGGGAGGGGGGATACTGTACTGGATTATCCGCGGGGGATGTCTCTGATGGCAGGTGGTTTCTCTCTGGTGTCCGCAGGATGATGGCGTTTCCGACCCATTTTATAGGGTATATCTTTTACGAGATCGGGGCGAATGTCAAGGGCGCACCGAGCGAGAAACGGATGAGCAAAGGGGTTACTTCATCTCACTACCGCGATGATCCGTGGTTTCAGAGCTATCATATTCGAGGTATGGTGGTGAACCAGTATCTGTGGGTTAGAGACGTCTCTCAACACCCAGAAAGCTAAAATTCAAACTCCCATTCACCAGCTCTTCAAGCATTATAATATCAAAATACGTTCGTTGATCAACAAATATAGAGTTTTGCTGAGCAACTATCTTCATTTACTCCCGTTATAGCCATTATGTACTTCTAAAAAAGGTCTAAATTAAAACTGACAAGCAACCGAAAAAATGCCGGCACCTCCAATGTATTGAGCTGTTGTCGCAGACTTCTGATCTGTCCATGGTAGAGGTGCGAAGATTATTTTTTTTTCGGTTGCTCATACATTTTAATTTTTATCTTTTTTGGAAGTACATACCAGCCGTAACGTGAGTAAATCAAGATTGTTGCTAAGCGAAACTTCATATTTGGTGTTTAACGAACGTATTTTGATATCATAACGCTTGCAGAGCTGGTGAATTTGAGTTTGAATCAGCTTTCTGTGCGTTAGAGAGGTCTCTAACACACATATAGTGGGTTCAGTCTGGAGGTAGCCTCCTCGTAGCCTACTCTACTATGCGGATTGCGTTGTGTAGCCTAAAGTAGAGTAGCCTGTAATAGAGCCTGTCTGTTTGTCTGACTGATGCTAAATCAAGCCCAGACGCAGGGGAGATGGGCTCCTACACATACCCAATACTGACATTGCAATTCTTAACATCATACAAATTCTAATTCGTAACATACAAAATGGATATTGGACATTCACATATTAATACATAACATATCAAACTTAACTTATCATGTTAATTTGAGTGACCTGGATTTTTGTTTATTATGTTACGTCTAGTTTTTGAAACCAGGCTGAAATTAATAATAGGTTATAGCACCAGTTTGGCTAGTTAAGCTTGCATTGGCGACTGCCATGTCTTTACTATAATATTTTCCTCTGATGTCTAGCTAAGCATTCAGTTCGCATGCACCATTTGCTGTCCCCTGCCCGGAAGTGTTTTTCCAGAGAGTGCCAGATTGACTCTCACTGTGTGTGTGTGTGTGTGTGTGTGTGTGTGTGTGTGTGTGTGTGTGTGTGTGTGTGTGTGTGTGTGTGTGTAGGGTTGGGTAGGTTACTTTCTAAATGAAATCCGTTATAGTTAGCGTTCTAGTTACCTGTCCAAAATTGTAATCAGAAATGTAATTTGGGGATTCACAAACTCAGTAATGCAATCAGATTACTTTCAGTTACTTTTGGATTACTTTCCCCTTAAGAGGCATTAGTGGAATTTTTATTTTATTTATTTTTATTTTACCCTTATTTTACCAGGTAAGTTGAATGAGAACACATTCTCATTTACAGCAACGTCCTGGGGAATAGTTACAGGGGAGAGGAGGGGGGGATGAATGAGCCATCAAGACAAAAAGGATCCATCAAACGCATTTGGTGTGTAATCATACACACTAAAAAGTAATTGTTATTTTTTTGGAAAGTTCTATAAAGAACCATGCTCATAAGGTTCTAAATGGAACCTGTATGGTGCTATAAAGATCCCTTCTCCAAGGTTCTATAATGAACCATTACAAAAGGTTCCATATAGCACCAAAAAATGGTTCCACTATTGTTACAACTCTTTTTGGGGCTATATAGAACCCTTTTTGTGGTTCTTTATAGAACCTTTATGGAGAACGGTTCTATAAAGAACTTTTCTCAATCTCAAAGTTTATTTGTAAAACCATACAGGGTTTTTATTCTGGTTAAATAGCCATATTATATTGTTAAAATTCCATAGGTTTTATTATTTTGTTTATTAACAAGTTGAATCAGGTGTGCTAGCTTTGGAACGGCTGGGGGTCCCTGATGAGAGAATTGAGAACTACTGACTTGCCATACGTGAGTCTTTCACAAGACACCATCACTGGCTATAGTCATATATGTATATATAACATGTAATAGCATACCACAACAGATTAGATTAACTGGAATGACACTCACTCACAGTTGCACAATAAGGGCTGTGAACAAACCATTCCCAGAAATATTTGAATGAGCTGCTGCCCCTACATTTTAATTATCACAATGTTTTTAATTTTTTTTATTTTACTAGGCAAGTCAGTTAAGAACAAATTCGTATTTACAATGACTGCTTAGGAACAGGGAGTTAACCTGTCACGATCGTTGTGGTAATCATACTCGGACCAAGGCGCAGGGTACGTAGAGTTCCACATGTTTATTAAATGAAACTCACAAAAACAATAAACAGCACAACGAAATGTGCAGCAAATGCAGTGCTACCAGGCAACTACACAAAAAGAAGATCCCACAAAACACAGTGGTGAAATGGCTGCCTAAATATGATCCCCAATCAGAGACAACGATAAACAGCTGCCTCTGATTGGGAACCATACCAGGCCAACATAGAAATAAATGCACTAGATCACCCACCCTAGTCACACCCCGACCTAACCAAAATAGAGAATAAAAAGGCTCTCTATGGTCAGGGCGTGACATAACCGCTTTGTTCAAGGGCAGAACAACAGACTTTTTCAGCTCAAGTATTCGATCCAGCAAACTTTCGTTTACTGGCCCAACGCTCTAACCACTAGGCTACCTGCCGCCCAAAGGCTACCTGCCGCCCCAAGGAAAAAACTGCAAAAAACCTTTAAAGGGCTCAAAGGGTTCTTTGGGTCTGTATGGTTTTGCACAGAACCATCACACTTCCCAAAGAACCCCTGAGGAAGCAATTTTTTTTTGTGTGTAGTAGTCTCTGACTTGTGGTCGGACTCGCTCAAGTGAAACAAACTTAAACTTGCGCTTTTTTTCAATGCTGAATAAAATTGTGAGGGTGTTGGTGAATGGAAAAAATGCGGAGTCAGGCGCAGGACACAGATATGAGTAATCGTCCGAAAGTTTACTCAAAAATTAAGATAATGTTCCAACAAGGAAAAACACAAAATAATCCAGAGCACAAGAACACGAACCCACATGACAAACAATAACGCACAAAACAGAGAGGGAAGTCAGAGGGTTAAATAAGGAACATAATTAATGGAATGGAAACCAGGTGTGTATGAACAAGACAAAACAAAACGAAAATGAAACATGGATCGGTGGTGACTAGAATGCCGGTGACGTCGACCGCCGAACGCCGCCCGAACAAGGAGAGGGACCAACTTCGGCCGAAGTCGTGACAAGAAGGTCATTGAGTAAACAGAAAGGTGTCATAATGTATTTTTTCTCAAACATGCTTTGTGAATATAAAAGTAATCCAATAAGTAATCATCTAGTTTTTCAAAAGTATATGTAATCTAATTGCAATATTTTAGCTGGTAATGTAACGGAATAGTTAGTTTTTTTGTAAACAGATTACATGTAATCCGTTACACCTAAACCCTGAATGTGAGTGTGTGTGTGTGTGTGTTTACTCGGATCTCCTCTACAATAATACTGTATTTTGGATGAAAGTATTTATTCCCCATTTGATGGGGCTACAAAGGGCACACATTTTTAAGCCTATGGGGAATGTGCTATATTTTTGTCTATATGAATGTGGTTATAACCTTAGAACTTGGATTTGGCTATGCAGTGTCTGTGTAGGACCCTGGCCTGTATTGGGCCAGGGTGTCTTGAGGATGTATGAAACTGTGATCAATAGCTGTGGCTCTGTGCTGCTGTCCATGGTGCTGAAAGCCTAAACACAACCCATGTAGAGTAAATAAAATTAAGACGCAATCAATAATGCCTTAGCTGAATGCACGCAACAATTTTAAGTGTAAATGATTTTTGAGCCGAGATATCCGTAGAGAGTCACTTGGTTTTAATTTACATCCGTGTGCCACAACAAGTATGTCAATGATATATATAAACCCTGGATTGCATATGCTATGTATTGGCCAATAAAAGGCTTTGAAGCCACCGGTCGGCCATATTGGAACTCCCCAGAAGGAGCAGTCCTCCACAGGAAGTATTTCAATTAAATGTTTCAAGGAAAAAATGACATATATTTAAGTATTTTTTGTTGTAGTGGGGACAGTAACATTAGTACGTTCTAAAAAGTATACTTTAAGAAAAATGTTTTCATATATTTTTTCATTTTATATTTTTATGTTTAGCTGACAATATAATTTTAAAGTATGCATTAAGGTGTCTGTAATAGAATAAACATGGCAAAAAGAAGTGTAGACATAAATAAATACATTTCCATAGCTTCCAAAATATTTTTGGCACTGGTGGGGGAGTGCCAAGATGGAGGCGTGGTGGCTTCTAAACAGTGCCACCCTGTTAGTTTCTAGTACTGTATATATATAAATAATTGATTCATATCCATTATGTAATTATTTAAAATAACAGTTCATAAGACAAGACATGTTGTGAATAACATGTTTTCAAATAACTCATAGGCATGCTGTTGTCGTGATGTGACTTTCATTAATCTGATGACTGTTATTTATCGAATCAACTAACTATCTTTAATTGTCACCCGATTAAATTAATCATGTAACAATTAACTCATTAGGAATTTGGGGCACCACAAAAGAAGTTGTTTAACAAATTACCATCTCCCGAATTAACATCTAAACATATATAAGATATATATGTTATATATTGATAACAGTCACTTATTAATCATTACCTCATATCAGTCTCATTCTGCATGTCACAGACTTCTGGAATCCGCAAGAACACCAGCCTTTTCTGATTATTCAGTTCTACACAAATGTATTTAATTATTTATTTACTGATAAGATATGACGGCTTGTTACACATATGGAGAGGGAGGGGTAGATAAAGAGAGGGAGAGACAAAGAGAGTCTTATCGTACATTTAGAAACTACTCTCAAAGTAATAATAATACTTTGCTCATGAACCACCGCCCATTTGGGTAAGTAATATAATGTATTTATGTGTAGATGTCTTTGTCCTTTGTCTCTCTGAAACCAATCGATGCTTCTATGGGAAGTGGCTCGATGGGTGTAAGGCTCTTGTTGTCCACCAAAGGTCACAATGTCCTTCTTGGTTGCTCCGGCTTGTAGTGGATGTTTCTTCAGATGCACCAATGATTGTCTGAGATGGGATCTTCTCCTTCCTTTCTCGGGTAGACAGTCAAAGTTCTAGGACCACTTTTACATGCCCAGCTGCAGACATTCGTAACGTTCAGCTCACGTTGTCCATCTGCTGGTCTGAAAATGTTAAATTCTTAGCGAGTCCTTTTAAGCACTCTGGTCGGAAAAGCGGTTCCATCACAGTGACACGCTCTTCTGACCGCATTAGGGGCGTGGCTTAGTTAATATGCAACGGACATGAAAAAACATCTCATTAGAAAACCAAAATCACATTCCTATCTTTACAAAAATAGTTTCATCGCTCATAATATTGTATTAACATCATTTTGGATGGAAACTTGAAAGCTAGAATCTCTCTCTCTCTCTCTCTCTCTCTCTCTCTCTCTCTCTCTCTCTCTCTCTCTCTCTCTCTCTCTCTCTCTCTCTCTCTCTCTCTCTCTCTCTCTCTCTCTCTCTCTCTCTCTCTCTCTCTCTCTCTCTCTCTCTCTCTCTCTCTCTCTCTCTCTCTCTCGCTCTCTAATGTTTACATGTTGCATTGGCAATCTGTTGCTATAGCCATGTAGCAATTGATTAATATGTGTATTTTCTATGCAGGATATGAGGTGTATCAGGGTGCAGAGAGGGAATAGCAAACGGACCTCAGAGACATTAATGGCATTATGTTCCCTGTGTTCTCATTATTTTCCAATATATTCTGAGATGTTGTTATTTGTTTACCATCCTCTGCCTGCCTGGGGTAGCATGTTTAATCAGAATATTGTAAATGCATTAGAAATATGCTCATATTCCTCTCATTCTCTCACTCTATTTTTCTTTCATGCTCTCTCTCCCCAACCCTAACTCTCTGACTTTCCTTCACCCCACCTCTCTTCCACACTCTCTACCTTAACTTCTCTCTCTCTCTCTCTCTCTCTCTCTCTCTCTCTCTCTCTCTCTCTCTCTCTCTCTCTCTCTCTCTCTCTCTCTCTCTCTCTCTCTCTCTCTCTCTCTCTCTCTCTCTCACTCTCTCTGTCTGTCTGTCTCTCTCTCTCTCGTTCTTTCTCTCTCTCTCTCTCTCTCTCTCTCTCTCTCTCTCTCTCTCTCTCTCTCTCTCTCTCTCTCTCTCTCTCTCTCTCTCTCTCTCTCTCTCACTCTCTCTGTCTGTCTCTCTCTCTCTCTCTCTCTCGTTCTCTCTCTCTCTTTCTCTTTCACATGCCCGTCTCTCTACCTGCTCCCCCTCCCCCCTGTCACCCTCTCTATCGTCTCTGTAGGAAGTCTGGTGTAGAATTTGAACCAGAGGAGAGCCCAGGCAGCAGCAGCAACAGTAGCAGTAGTAGCAGTGACATCAGTAGTGGGGCGGTAGATGCCCTACCCCCAGCCCCAGTTCCTCCCCAGGCCCCTGCAGGAGAGAAGAGAGAGGACAGCTCCTGCTCTGACTCAGGCAGCTCTGTAGAGTCCAGCGAGGAGGAACCTGCCATGTTCTCGAACTTTTTAAGCGGTGCGAACCCCCTCAGCTCTGTCTCTTCTGCTGTCAGAGGAAGTCTGTTTGGGGATAATGCGGAGGGGGACAAACAGAAAGCAGGCACTCAGCAGCCTGGGTCAGGTCCTGGCCCTCGGAAGGCCCCGCAACAGGGACATTGGAAACAGGACCAGGCACCTCCTAAACAGGGAGGACCCCAGCTCCAGGGGAATGGCCAGGCTGGTCAAGCAGACAAACCTAGCGGGCAGCAAGCCTCCACTAAGGGTGGACCAAAACAGCAAGCCCCTGCTAAGGGTGGACCACAACAGGAAGCCCCTGGTAAGGGTGGACCACAACAGGAAGCCCCTGGTAAGGGTGGACCTCAACAGCAAGGACCTCATAAAGGTGGGCCTCAACAGGAAGGACCTGGTAAAGGAGGACTACAACAAGCCCCCCAGCAGCAAGGACCTCCTAAAGCTGGACCACAACAAGATTCCCCTGTGGTAGGGGCTCAACAGCAAGCCCCTGCTAAGGGTGGACCACAACAACAATGGTCACCTAAGGTTGGGGCTCAACAACACGCTCCTAAGTGTGGACCACAACAGCAAGGTTCACCTAAGGTTGGAGCTCAACAGCAAGCCCCTGCTAAAAGTGGACCCCAACAGCAAGGTTCACATAAAGTTGGGGCTCAACATCAAGCTCCTACTAAAATTGGACCCCAACAACAAGGTTCACCTAAGGTTGAAGCTCAACAGCAAACCCCTTCTAAGGGTGGACCACAACAGCAAGGGTCCCCTAAGGTTGGAGTTCAGCCACAAGGGTTCCCTAAGACTGGGACTCAGCAGCAGGGCTCCCCCAGGACTACACCACAGCAGCAGGCTTCTGGTAAACCTGGGACTCAGTCTAATGCTGGACCTATGGCTGGAGCTAAACCCCTGTGTCCAGTGTGTAACACTACTGGACTCAACCTGAACACCAAGGAGCCACCCAACCATAACACCTGCACACAGTGTAAGACTGTCGTCTGCAGCTTGTGTGGCTTCAGTCCTCCTGACTCGGGTGTAAGAAGAGATTCATTCCAGTATATATTTAACATTAGAAACTGAGTGGTTTGACCCTTGAATTCTGATTGGCTGAAAGGCATGGTATATCAGACCGTATACCACGGATATTACAAAATGTTTAGTTTTACTGCTGTCATTACTCTGGTAACCAGTTTATAATAGCAATAAGGCTCCTCGGGGGTTTGTGGTATATGGCCAATATACCAGGCACTCCGCGTTGCGTTGTGCATAAGAACAGCCCTTAGCCGTGTTATATTGGCCATATACCACACCCCCCAGGCCTTATTGCTGAAGTATACAGTACCAGTCAAAAGTTTGGACACACCTACTCATTCAAGGGTTTTTCTTTATTTTTACTATTTTCTACATTGTAGAATAATAGTGAAGACATCAAAACTATGAAATAACACATATGGAATCATGTAGTAACCAAAAAAGTGTTAAACAAATCAAAATATATTTTATATTTGAGATTCTTCAAAGTTGCCACCCTTTGCCTTGATGACAGCTTTACACTCTTGGCATTCTCTGTGTTTTTTTCTTTAAAAATAAAGACAAACCCTTGTTTCCAAACTTTTGACTGGTGCTGTATATTGTTAGTAATTTATCAGTTATTTAACAGTAGGCCTAATATCTTCTTTTTAACCTTAGTTCACCTTGCAGAATTTGTACTATGAATCCCATTCTATGTCAAACTATTTGGATATGTTAGTGTACAGTGGAGAATTGAGCATAATTGAGCCTGGCCATCTTGATTATTGACTTTAGTTACCACTTAGCAGGCTGCTTCAAGAGAGTAATCTGATTTAGTGACAGTTCAGTCAGCATGCTCACTACAGTCATTAACATGGTAGGAGGGTAGTTGCCTGTAATGTAAAGACGAAGACACAATGTTATTCTAATATTCACATATTTTGAACAATAAATGATAACCTTCATTATGTACTACTAGTATGAATTTAGAAAAAAAGATAGATCATGAACTTGATCATGATAATGGTTCACAGATTTGTTTTGTTAAAGAAAATCAGTATATGATGCTAAAACCATGATTTCTATTGCAGGGTAAGGAGTGGTTATGTCTGACCTGCCAGATGCAGAGAGCACTCGGAGGCTCTTACCCACCTGGACCCCCTAAGATGAAGCCCCAACCTTCACCCCAAAAAGCCTCTACATCTCCTGCACCACAGAACAAAGACATTCCAACACCAGACTCCCCTCAGAGGAAACCTGCTACATCAGCAACACAGCCACCCAAGACAGAGGCTGCTAAAGCAGCAGACCCTCAGAAACCTGCCAGCTCAGCTCCTGCTCAGAAGACAATACAGGAGAACCGGAGAACATCAGGGCTTCAGAAACCACCAGAGCAGCCAGGCCAACCTGGGCTTAAGCAGAGTAATGCTACCCCATCCACACAGCAGGAGCCTGGGAAGCCTCAGCAACAGCCTCAAAAAAGTGGAGCCTCTCCTGCCAAAGCTGTGCCACCAGAGGCCCAGCCCACCAAGGATGAGTCAGGGGGTTTCTTCGACTTTGGTGGTGCAAAATCTCAGCCTGACCCCTCAAAGCCTGAAGAGTCAGTGTCTGGGAAGATGTTTGGCTTTGGCTCTTCCATCTTCAGCTCTGCCTCCACGTTGATCACCTCAGCTGTTCAGGATGAGCCCCGCCTCACACCGCCAGCTTCCCCCAAGATGCCCCCTGCAAACGAGACCAAACTACCTGCTGCTCAGAAAGCAGAGGAGAAGAAAGCAGCGCATCCCCAGAAGGCCAATGTCCCCTCATCAGTACAGGCCAAAGTGGACAAACCCCCATCAGCGCCTCCAAAGGGAGCAGCATCCTCCCAACCAGCTCCCAAAGCAGGCCATTCTACCTGTCCACTCTGCAAGGTGGAACTCAACAAGGACTCCAAGGATCCTCCCAACTACAACACCTGCACAGAATGCAAGAACACTGTCTGCAACCTCTGTGGATTTAACCCCATGCCGAATGTTACAGAGGTAAGATGGCTGTATCATTTTCACTGCTCTGTGGCTGTATTTATTGATTAATATTATAACAATATTTTCACATCTACAGTGCTTCTATGCCCTGGCAATGCTGGCATTAACCTATGTGGACCCATTGTTGCTGTGGTGTCACTATAATATTTTAGAAGATGCTATTTCACTGTCACAATCCCTTCAAAATTGACCGCTTCAGTATAAAGTATAATGCTAGGTAATATTAATTAGCTGCCACCACTTTACTACAAGCTGTTAAATCTCACAATTTGATTCTAACGACTCATTCATTTGCAATCATGCAATCGATCCTGCGTTGAGCCAGAGACTGGGTTTCAGAAAGGGTCATGTAAACAGGCCCCACGTCACACTAAGTTCTGATTTCTACACAGTGATTAGTGGGTAAGGCCTACATTATCACTGCCACTCAGATGCACTCTGGTGTACATGATGGTTATAAAGCAAGCTATTTTTAGGATATAATTATCTCTAAGAGAGTTTTAACTGGCTTGCCTAATGAGTCATTCTGTCAAATCGCTCATCATCAATGTTCATTGGAGCAGAGTAAAGCTAGTCTTGCTTCACTGTGTAGAGACGGATGCAAGGCTGTAGCACAATAATCAATCTGGTGAATGCACACAATTATATATTATCGCTCCAGAGGCACTATTCTGACCCAAAGCGTATAACCAAAGCAAGCACACACCTTCAAGTGTAATTCCAGACCACTGTGCTGGGTTCCCCAATGCCTGGCTAGGATTGCATCTTATACCCTCACTGACATGCTTTGTGATGGTTTCTGATAGAGATGCATTCAGCATAATGGTTTTAGTGAGATATTCACAGCTAAATCCATGCTGGCGCGGTAATGACGCGTGTTTGTGCCAGGTTGAAAGCTGCTGTAGATATAGCCCTTTTATCCCCAGGCTGCGCTACGCTGTCAGGGAACACCATGTTGGCTGGTGCTCTAAATGGACACTCCGTCTTCTAGGTTATCTGCAGCACAAAAGGACTTGACACTTGACTCTGTAATTCAATGCACACTGTTTGTAGGGTAGATTGGCAAGGACAGTCCAAGGCCACTTGATCTCACGTGATGCTGGTATAGACTCATGATAAGGGCCTACACTAGTAATCTGCAGAATGGAGAGCTTGCTATGTTTGTGAGTAGAGTGGGTTATATAGACCCACTACTGTGATTGAGATAATTGAGGTGTTTGATCGCAGGTTAGCATTTTTCATAATGAATCTTATTCTGGAGGCAGCTCTGCAGCGTGGTCACTAGCTAGCACAGCCACAAAGTCATAAAATCTGATTTAAACCTAACCCTAACCTTAGCCCTAACCTTAACTACACTGCTAACCCTAATGTCTAACCCTAACCTTAAATTAAGACCAAAAATCGCATTTTTGTTTTCATGACTTTTTACAATATAGACAATTTTTACTTTGGTGAAAGTCGCTCATTTCTGCCTTCAGGACAAGACTCATGACAATAAATGTCAACCTGCTGTTTGATCTGACAGTCACTGCAGTACCATAAAGAGAAACTGAGAATAGTTTCACCTGTGACTTGGTAAACAGCACATTTCTTAGAGCTGATAAGATCAGTTAGTGTTATCATTGCTTTATGCAGACCTGTGACTCTCTTACCATCACAGAGGCCCCGACCCATTACAGGAGGCAGTGGGAGGTATGGTAAACTTTTCCACAAGTGGCCTTTGGTCTGATAGCCTGCATTATGTGCTTCCCTCAGGAGGGCGGTATCACTATCAGAGAGCAGATAAACAGATTAAATCACCAAGCTCCAGTATGGAGACCTGATGGTCCCCTGACCATTTACAGTATCCCACTGCTGGCTTGCCTTTGAAGCTCAGCATGGTCGGTCCTGGTCAGTCCCTGGACGGGAGACCAGATGCAGCTGGAGGTGGTGTTGGAGGGCCAGTGGGGAGGCACGCTTCCCTCTGGTCTAAGGAGATCCCAATGCCCCAGGGCAGTGATGGGAACATTGCCTTGAGTAGGGTGCCGTCTTTCAGATGGGATGTTAAACGGGTATCCTGACTCACTGTGGTCACAAAATAATCTGATGGCACTTATTGTAAGAGTAGGGATGTTAACCCCGGCCACCTAATCACCTCTCATTCCTAATTGGCATATATCACTCCTCACTTCTCCACCTGATAGCTGATGTGTGGTGAGGGTTCTGCCGTAAATTGGTTGCCGTGCATCACCCAAGTGCGTGCTACACATTGGTGGTGGATGAGGTGAGCTTCCCCCTTGCTATGTAAAGCGCTTTGGATGTCTAGAAAAGCAGTATATACAGTGCATTTGGAAAGTATTAAAACATGGATTAAATAAAAAAAATCCTCATCAATCTACACACACTACCCCATAATGACAAAGTGAAAACAGATTTTTATAAATGTTTGCAAATGTATTAAAAATAGAAAACAGAAATACCTTATTGACATAAGTATTCAGCCCCTTTACTATGAGACTCGAAATTGAACTCAGGTGCATCCTGTTTCCATTGATCATCCTTGAGATGTTCCTACAACTTGATTGGAGTCCACCTGTGGGAAATTCAATTGATGGGACATGATTTAGAAAATATAAGGTCTCACAGTTGACAGTGCATGTCAGAGCAAAAACCAAGCCATGAGGTCGAAGGAATTGTCCGTAGAGCTCCAAGACAGGGTTGTGTTGAGGCACAGATCTGGGGAAGGGTACCAAAAAATTTCTGCAGCATTGAAGGTCCCCAAGAACACAGTGGCCTCCATCATTCTTAAATGGAAGACGTTTGGAACCACCAAGACTCTTCCTAGAGCTGGCCTGCCCGACCAAACTGAGTAATCGGGGGAGAAGAGCCTTGGTCAGGGAGGAGACCAAGAACCCGATGGTCACTCTGACAAAGCTCCAGAGTTCCTATGTGGAGATGGGAGAACCTTCCAGAAGGACAACCATCTCTGCAGCACTCCACCATTCAGGCCTTTATGGTAGATTGAAGCCACACCTCAGTTAAAGGCACTTGACAGCCTGCTTGGAGTTTGCCAAAGACTCTCAGACCATGAGAAACAAGATTCTCTGGTCTGATGAAATCAAGATTGAACTCTATGGCCTGAATGCCAAGTGTCGCGTCTGGAGGAAACCTGGCACCATCCCTAAGGTGAAGCATGGTGGTGTCAGCATTATGCTGTGGGGATGTTTTTCAGCTACAGGGACTTGGAGACTAGTCAGGATTGAGGGAAAGATGAACGAAGTAAAGTACAGAGAGATTCTTGATGAAAATCTGCTCCAGAGCGCTCAGGACCTCAGAGTGAGGCGAAAGTTCAATTTCCAACAGGACAACGACCCTAAGCACACAGCCAAGACAACGCAGAAGTGTATTCGGTACAAGTCTCTGAATGTCCTTGAGTGGCTCAGCCAAAGGCCCGGACTTGAACCTGATCGAACACCTCTGGAGAGACCAAATAATAGCTGTGCAGCGATGCTCCCATCCAATTTGAAAGAGCATGAGAGGATATGCAGAGAATAATGGGAGAAACTCCCCAAATACAGGTGTGCCAAGCTTGTAGCGTCATACCATAGAAGACTCAAGGCTTTAATCGCTGCCAATGGTGCTTTAACAAAGTACTGAGTAAAGGGTCTGAATACTTCTGTAAATCTGATATTTCAGTTTTTTATTTTTTATACATCTGCAAAAAAAAATACAAACCTTTTTTTGCTTTGTTATTTTGGGGTATTGTGTTTAGATTGATGAGGGAAAAAAACAATTGTATCCATTTTAGAATAAGTCTGTAACATAATAAAATGTGAATAAAGTCAAGGGGTCTGAATACTTTTTGCATGTCAAATCAATTATTATTATTATTGTTATTATTTACAGTAGGGGCCATTGGAGTTGTGAGTGCAGGCAGGGAGCTATGTAGGACACATGGAAGGATATTGACCTCATCCCGTCAATAGAGGATGCCTGGTTATTCTTTAAAAGTGCTTTCCTCATCATCTTAAATAAGCATGCCCCATTAAAAAAATGTAGAACTAATAACAGATATAGCCCTTGGTTCACGCCAGACTTGACTGCCCTTGACCAGCACAAAAACATCCTGTGACGTATTGCATTAGCACCGAAAAGCCCCCGCGATATGCAATTCTTCAGGGAAGTTAGGAACCAATATACACAGGCAGTTAAGAAAGCAAAGGCTAACTTTTTCAAACAGAAATTTGCATCCTGTAGCACAAATTCCCAAAAGTTCTGGGACACTGTAAAGTCAATGGAGAATAAGAGCACCTCCTCCCAGCTGCTCACTGCTCTGAGGCTAGGAAACACTGTCACCACCGATAAATCTACGATAATCGAGAATTTCAATAAGAATTTTTCTACGCTGGCCATGCTTTCCACCTGGCTACCCCAACCCCGGCCAACAGCTCTGCACTTCCCTCATCAACTTGCCCAAGCCCCCCCCCCTGCTTCTCCTTCGCCCAAATCCAGATAGCTGATGTTCTGAAATCTGGACCCCTACAAATCAGCCGGGCTAGACAATCTGGACCCTCTCTTTCTAAAATTATCCGCTGCAATTGTTGCAACCGCTATTACTAGCCTGTTCAACCTCTTTCATATTGTCTGAGATCCCTAAAGATGGGAAAGCTGCCGCGGTCATCCCCCTCTTCAAAGGGAGAGACACTCTAGACCCAAACTGTTATAGACCTGTATCTATCCTGCCCTGCCTTTCTAAAGTATTTGAAAGCCAAATTAACAAACAGATCACCGACCATTTCGAATCCCACCATACCTTCTCCGCTATGCAATCTGGTTTCCAAGCTTGTTATGGGTGCACCTCAGCCACGCTCAAGGTCCTAAACGATATCATAACCGTCATTGATAAAAGACATTACTGTGCAACCGTCTTCATCGACCTGGCCAAGGCTTTCGACTCTGTCAATCACCACATTCTTATCGGCAGACTCAACAGCCTTGGTTTCTCAAATGACTGCCTCGCCTGGTTCACCAACTACATCTCAGATAGAGTTCAGTGTGTTAAATCGGAGGACCTGTTGTCCGAACCTCTGGCAGTCTCTATGGGGGTTTCACAGGGTTCAATTCTCGGGCCGACTCTTTTCTCTGTATATATCAATGATGTCGCTCTTGCTGCTGGTGATTCTCTGATCCATCTCTACGCAGACCACACCATTCTGTATACTTCTGGCCCTTCTTTGGACTCTGTGTTACCATACCTCCAGACGAGCTTCAATGCCATACAACTCTCCTTCCATGGCCTCCAACTGCTCTTAAATGCTAGTAAAACTAAATGCATGCTCTTCAACCGATTGCTGCCTGCATCCGCCCGTCCGACTAGCATCACTACTCTGGACGGTTCTGACTTAGAATATGTGGACAACTACAAATACCTAGGTGTCTGGTTAGACTGTAAATTCTCCTTCCAGACTCACATTAAGCATCTCCAATACAAATTTAAATCTAGAATCGGCTTCCTATTTCGCAACAAAGCCTCCTTCACTCATGCTGCTAAACATACCCTCTTAAAACTGACTATCCTACCGATCCTTGACTTCGGTGATGTCATTTACAAAATAGCCTCCAACACTCTATTCCGCAAATTGGATGTAGTCTATCACAGTGCCATCCATTTTGTCACCAAAGCCCCATATACTACTGTTCTCGTTGGCTGGCCCTCGCTTCATATTCGTCGCCAAACCCACTGGCTCCAGGTCATCTATAAGTCTTTGCTAGACTTATAGATGCTTATATCAGCTCACTGGTCACCATAGCAACACCCACCTGTAGCACGTGCTCCAGCAGGTATATTTCAGTGGTCATCCCCAAACTCCTCCTTTGGACGCCTTTCCTTCCAGATCTCTGCTGCCAATGACTGGAACGAATTGCAAAAATCACTGAAGCTGGAGACTTATATCTCCCTCACTAACTTTAAGCATCAGCTGTCAGAGCAGTTACCGATCACTGCACCTGTACACAGCCCATCTGTAAATATCCCACCCAACTACCTCATCCCCATTTCTTGTTTATTTTTGCTCTTTTGCACCCCAGTATCTCTACTTCAACATCATCATCTGCACATCTATCACTCCAGTGTTAATGCTAAATTGTAATTATTTCGCCACTATGGCCTATTGCCTTTCCTCCCTAATCTTACTACATTTGCACACACTGTATATAGATTTTTCTATTGTGTTATTGACTGTACGTTTGTTTATCCCATGTGTAACTCTGTGTTGTTGTTTTTGTCGCACTGCTTTGCTTTATCTTGGCCAGGTCACAGTTGTAAATAAGAACTTAATCTCAACTGGCCTACCTAGTTAAATAAAGGTGAAATATATATATATTTTTTAAATACATTTTAAGGCTGGTGATCAGCGCCCTCCTAAGTGACAGTCACAGAATTACGCTAAGGTATAGCCTCTTGTGTATACAACATAGAATATTTACTCTGAATACTATTGTCTAATGGCTACAGAATAATAACATCAATCAATAATTGCTTAATTACCCAAAAATGTGTAAATAGCAAACATGAAATAATTACGAATTTATTTTACACAATGGGTGAACGCTGTCTTCTCTAATAGTTCATTTCATACTTGAATTTCCTTGAGAACACTGACATGAATTTAAACCATCTTAGCTTCAACACAACAAAGTAGCAATGTCTTGTTACTGATGTTTAGTGGCAACTGGAATTGAAAATCAGCTTGGGCTCCTCTACAAAGACTTAAAACTAACTCATGATTACAGGCACAGAACATAGTGAATGTTTTCATGAAGGTGTTCATTAGCAGAAAGGAACACTGCTTTTTGTTTACTGATTATGTTGAACATGAAATCAGGTTACTAGATGATATTGAACCATGTCGTATCATGTTATTTGACCATCTTAACACTGTTGTTTTCCTTCAGGTGAAGGAGTGGCTGTGTCTGAACTGCCAGATGAAGAGAATGGAATCCCCAGGACCTCCCATGATAAAACCCCAACCTTCTCCCAACAACGGTTCAGCACCTCAGAAGACCCCTGTCCCACCCAGCACACCCCAAAAGAAAGGCACTTCAACACCAGACTCCCCTCAGAGGAAACCTGCTACATCAGCAACACAGCCACCCAAGACAGAGGCTGCTAAAGCAGCAGACCCTCAGAAACCTGCCAGCTCAGCTCCTGCTCAGAAGACAATACAGGAGAACCGGAGAACATCAGGGCTTCAGAAACCACCAGAGCAGCCAGGCCAACCTGGGCTTAAGCAGAGTAATGCTACCCCATCCACACAGCAGGAGCCTGGGAAGCCTCAGCAACAGCCTCAAAAAAGTGGAGCCTCTCCTGCCAAAGCTGTGCCACCAGAGGCCCAGCCCACCAAGGATGAGTCAGGGGGTTTCTTCAACTTTGGTGGTACAAAATCTCAGCCTGACCCCTCAAAGCCTATAGAGTCAGTTTCTGGGAAGATGTTTGGCTTTGGCTCTTCCATCTTCAGCTCTGCCTCCACGTTGATTACCTCAGCTGTTCAGGATGAGCCCCGCACCACACCGCCAGCTTCCCCCAAGGTGTCTGCACCGGTCCAGGCCTCTCCCAAGATGCCCCCTGCCAAGCAGACCAAACTACCTGCTGCTCAGAGAGCAGAGGAGAAGAAGGCAGCGCATCCCCAGAAGGCCAATGTCCCCTCATCAGTACAGGCCAAAGTGGACAAACCCCCATCAGCGCCTCCAAAGGGAGCAGCATCCTCCCAACCAGCTCCCAAAGCAGGCCAATCTACCTGTCCACTCTGCAAGGTGGAACTCAACAAGGACTCCAAGGATCCTCCCAACTACAACACCTGCACAGAATGCAAGAACACTGTCTGCAACCTCTGTGGATTTAACCCCATGCCAAATATTTCTGAGGTAAAACAACCAGAATCACTTTATTACTGTGTAAATAAATTATGAGTGCTATATTTAAGCAATAAGGCATGGGGGGTGTGGTATATGGCCAATATACCACTGCTAAGGGCTGTTGTTATTGCTATTATAAACTGGTTACCAATGTAGTTAGAGCAGTAAAAGTACATGTTTTGTCATACCCATGGTAAAAGGTCTGATATACTACAGCTTTCAGCCAATCAGCATTCAGGGATCAAACCACCCAGTTTATAATATTATTTAGATAGATAAATAATCTCTACACAAATCATCCATAGGAAAATCCAAGTCATTCTGAAATTAAATTGTTATCTTTCAGATTTGAAATGTCTATTCGTTTCGATCAATGTATTTCAGTTCCAGAAATAACTTTTAGACATTGCACAGTTGGTCTATTCATTACTTGTTTAGTCTCTCCTCATACAAATATGGTACGAAAAACCAGTGTGATAAGGTTTTAGCCTGTATGAATAGTTTGGGATTTTAGTGTATTTGCATTTACTGACAATTTTTGGCCTTTATAAAAGAGAGACAATGCAAAGTCTCATGTGAAGTCGTTATGACTATTTAATTTCCTGATTTGTTATTGACCCAAATTAATTCTACCAACAGTAGCATGGTACTAGACCTATAGTGAATAGATGTGGAATTTCAGATGGTTCCAATACATCTCTTTTACAATGTGCTTGGTACTTGGCAATACACCAAATACTTAAATTGCAAGTCATGTTAAATCTCAAAACAGCAAGAATGATGTATCACAGTATGCTGGACAATTTATGTCCCAGAGAGTAAGGGAAGTGTCTGATGATATCACTGCAGAAACATTTGCATGTGTTACTTTCCATCATGCGTAGAAAGAGCTGTATAAGAAATGTATCCACATTTGTATTCCTCTTACAATGTGAAAATGTTTAAGGTGAAGGAGTGGCTGTGCCTGAACTGTCAGATGCAGAGAGGACTAGTAGGAATGGAAGATCCAGAACATCCCATGATGAAACCCAAACCGTCACCCAACCAAGTCTCAGCTCCTGCTGCTCCTCAAAAGAAAGACACTCCAACATCATCTGGTCCCCATAAAGTGGCCACTGCACCAGCTTCACCCAAAAAAGAGCCATTGACTCGAGCCTCTCAGCCTGTCCCCTCAAAACGTGAAGAGTCAGTGTCTGGGAAGATGTTTGGCTTTGGCTCTTCCATCTTCAGCTCTGCCTCCACGTTGATCACCTCAGTTGTTCAGGATGAGCCCCGCACCACACCGCCAGCTTCCCCCAAGGTGTCTGCACCGGTCCAGGCCTCTCCCAAGATGCCCCCTGCAAACAAGACCAAACTACCTGCTGCTCTGAGATCAGAGGAGAAGAAAGCAGAGCAACCCCAGCAGGCCAAGGTCCCCCCATCAGTACAGACCAAAGTGGACAAACCCCCATCAGCGCCTCCAAAGGGAGCAGCATCCTCCCAACGAGCTCCCAAAGCAGGCCAATCTACCTGTCCACTCTGCAAGGTGGAACTCAACAAGGGATCCAAGGATCCTCCCAACTACAACACCTGCACAGAATGCAAGAACACTGTCTGCAACTTCTGTGGATTTAACCCCATGCCACATGAAACAGAGGTAAGAGAACAGGACAGTTCAAGTGCACTGCTTTTAGAAAGCAGATGTCCTGTTATCACTTATGGATGCAGCTTTTTAGAAGATTACAAAGTACAGCCTCATGTTCGTTCACTGATTTGTTTCTAAATGATCAAATCACAGTAGTCTGTTTTGATGATACACATTAGCTATTTTTTCCACAGAACTAGGTTTGTAGATAACACAAATTATGCAGGCTCTCATTTTGCCTGTGTTAACTTAACAAAGTTATTTATTAAATGCAAAGCTGCAAGTATGTATAGGCTGCTTTAACCAATCTATACCGGTCATAATTTGTGTAGATTTTCACACAGATATTGTATTGACTTATTATTTCCCCAAAAGCATACATGATTATATTTCAACTTTAAATAGGCAACCTTATAGTAAGCTTCCTGATACAATGACTGGGCCCTCAAAAATATACCAACTGTGTAACTTCCTATGTACATATTCAGCCATTTGTAAAGTTAGATTGGCATGAATTGAACTCCGCTAGATACCAACAGGAAACCTGAGTATACAGTATATATCTAACACATCCTTACTATTTCAGGTGAAGGAATGGCTGTGTCTGAACTGCCAGATGCAGAGAGCTCTTGAAGGAATGGAATCTCCTGGACCTACCATGATTAAACACTCGATCAGCAAAGTCTTGACACCTGTTGCTCCTCAAAAGAAGGACACTCTCACCCCTGCTGGTGTTCCAAAAGTGGCCACTTCACCAACCTCACTGAAAAAGGAGCCAGTGACTCGAGCCTCTCAGCCTGTCCCCTCAAAGCCTGAAGACTCTGTGTCTGGGAAGATGTTTGGCTTTGGCTCCTCTATCTTCAGCTCTGCCTCCACTTTGATCACCTCAGCTGTTCAGGATGAGCCCCGCACCACACCTCCAGCTTCCCCCAAGATGTCTGCACTGGCCCAGACCTCTCCCAAGATGCCCCCTGCAAAGGAGACCAAACCACCTGCTGCTCTGAGATCAGAGGAGAAGAAAGCAGAGCAACCCCAGCAGGTCAATGTCCCCTCATCAGTACAGACCAAAGTGGACAAACCCCCATCAGAGCCTCCAAAGGGAGAAGCATCCTCCCAACCAGCTCCCAAAGCAGGCCAATCTACCTGTCCACTCTGCAAGGTGGAACTCAACAAGGGATCCAAGGACCCTCCCAACTACAGCACCTGCACTGAATGCAAAAACACTGTCTGCAACCTCTGTGGATTCAACCCCATGCCAAACGTTCCTGAGGTAATACATTACAGTTTTTTGAATTCATTTCAACATAATACAATTATGGTTACTCTATCAATTTGCCTCTGCTAATCAGAGCTCCCAAGTGGCGCAGCGGTCTATGGCACTGCATCTCAGTCCTAGAGGCGTCACTACAAACCCTGGTTAGATTCCAGGCTGTATCACAACCAGCCGTGATTGGGAGTCCCATAGGGCGGTGCGCAATTGGTCCAGTGTCGTCCGAGTTAGGATTTGGCTGGGGTAGGCCGCCATTGTAAATTAGAGTTTGTTCTTAACTGACTAGTTAAGTAAAGGTTAAATATTTGTTCTTTTTTTTTAAACAATATTTAATTAAATTCAAAGTTTAATTGACAGGGACATTTTTGTAGCAACCTAGTAGGTTACTTGTATTAATTGCTTTAGTTACACAAAATGCTACATTTGTATTAAACTATAACTATAATATTCAAGCAAGTTACTTAGAGCAATGACTGGGCATGTTGTATGCAGACTGTATATTCACATGGAAATATTCAGCAATAGATTTATGAAGATTCCTTGAAATTATTTTATCCAGCTATTATACCAACAGGTAACAGGGGTATACAGTACGTATCTAACACAACATTGCTCTTTCCGGTGAAGGAGTGGCTGTGTCTGAACTGTCAGATGCAGAGAGCACTAGGAGGAATGGAACCCCCTGGACCCCTCATGATGAAACCGTCTCCCAACAAGGTGTCTGCACCTCAAACGGTCGCTGTCACACCCAGTGCAGCCCAAAAGGATATTGCAACAGCTGCTGCATCTGCAAAGAAAGACAGTCAAACCCCAGACTCCCCTCAAAGGAAACCAATTCCCCCTGCAGCTGAAGTATCAAAAGCTGAAGCTGCTAAAGCAGCAGACACTCAAAATCCGGCAAGCCCAATGCCTGCTCAGAAGGCTCCACTGGAGAACCGGAGAACATCAGAACCTCCTAAACCACCACAGCAGCCCAGCCCTGGGCGTAGGCAGAGTAGTGCCATCCCAGCCACAAAGCAAGCCCCCAAGCAGGAATCCGGAGGCTTATTTGGCTTTGGAGGTCCTAAATCCCAGTCTGCCTCCTCAAAGCCTGAAGAATCAGTGTCTGGGAAGATGTTTGGCTTTGGCTCTTCCATCTTCAGCTCTGCCTCCACTTTTATTACATCAGCTGTTCAGGAGGAGCCCCACACCACACCGCCAGCTTCCCCCAAGGTGTCTGCACCTGTTGCACCTCAAAAGAAGGAGACTCACACACCAGTTGGTCCCCAAAAAGTGGCCCCTACTATAGCCTCAGCCAAAAAGGAAACCGTGACCCCTGCTTCAATGAAAGAGAAGAACGCACCAGAACCAGGCTTGCCACAGAAGAAGCAGGTTTCTCCGGCAGTGGCTTCACAGCAAGACCAGAAGCCAGTAGACAAACCACCTCCAACCCTTGTCCAACAACCTCAACAACAGAAGACTCCAAAACAACAAGAACAGCCTCAGCAGCCCTCAGCAGGGGCACCAAAATCAGAGCCTGATATATCAAATGATAAAGTTGCAAAAGCAGCAGACACTCAAAAACATGCAAGCCATGGGCCTGCTCAGAAGGCACCACAGGGGAACCGGAGAACATCAGAACCTCATAAACCACCACAGCAGCCCAGCCCTGGGCGTAGGCAGAGTAGTGCCTTCCCAGCCACAAAGCAACCCCCCAAGCAGGAATCAGGAGGCTTATTTGGCTTTGGTGGTGCTAAATCTGAATCTTTCCCCTCAAAGCCTGAAGAGTCAGTGTCTGGGAAGATGTTTGGCTTTGGCTCCTCCATCTTCAGCTCTGCGTCCACTTTGATCACCTCAGCTGTTCATGAGGAGCCCCGCACCACACAGCCAGCTTCCCCCAAGGTGTCTGCAGCAGCCCAGGCCTCTCCCAAGATGCCCCCTGCAAAGGAGACCAAACCACCTGCTGTTCAGAAAGCAGATGAGAAGAAAGCAGAGCAACTCCAGCAGGCCAAGGTTCCCCCATCAGTACAGGCCAAAGTGGACAAACCCCCATCAGAGCCTCCAAAGGGAGCAGCATCCTCCCAACCAGCTCCCAAAGCAGGCCAATCTACATGTCCACTCTGCAAGGTGGAACTCAACATGGACTCCAAGGATCCTCCCAACTACAACACCTGCACAGAATGCAAGAACACTGTCTGCAACCTCTGTGGATTTAACCCCATGACACATGTTACAGAGGTTAGTGAAAATGCAAGTATTATAGTAAGCAGGTAGTCATTTTTTGTTTAAATGTTTTCAGATATATGCATTGGGCATACGGCCTGTCATTTTCAGTTTTATTATTATAGTTTACACTGTTTAAAAAAATTATACTCTTACTTTTTTCCAGGTGAAAGAGTGGCTGTGTCTGAACTGCCAGATGCAGAGAGCACTAGGAGGAATGGAACCCCCAGGACCTCCCATGATGAAACATCAACCCTTGCCCAGCAAGGTCTCTACACCTGTTGCTCCTCAAAAGGAGGATGCTGCATCTGCTGAATTTCAAAACGAAAAGGAGACTACCACACTTGCTGCACCACAAAAGGAGGCTCGTTTGCCAGCCTCATCCAAAATGTCACCACAAAAGAAAAAGGTTCCTGCACCACCAGGTGTGTCCCTTGTGAATGAGGTCCCGATCCCAGCTTTACCTGTCAATAAGGTTTCTGCCTCTCTCATCAAGGAGGCACCAACACCTGCCTCAGCTCTCACCAAGGAGGAGCCATCTCCTGCCTCAGCTCTCACCAAGGAGGAACCATCTCCTGCCTCAGCTCTCACCAAGGAGGAACCATCTCCTGCCTCAGCTCTCACCAAGGAGGAACCATCTCCTGCCTCAGCTCTCACCAAGGAGGAACCAACTCCTGCCTCCCCTCTCATCAAGGAGGCACCAACTCCTGCCTCAGCTCTCGCTAAGGAGGAACCAACTCCTGCCTCCTCTCTCATCAAGGAGGCACGAACTCCTGCCTCAGCTCTCACCAAGGAGGAACCAACTACTGCCTCCCCTATCACCAAGGAGGAACCAACTACTGCCTCCCCTATCATCAAGGAGGCACTAACTCCTGCCTCAGCTCTCACCAAGGAGGAACAAACTCCTGCCTCCCCTCTCATCAAGGAGGCACCGACTCCTTTTTTACCATTCTCCAAGGAGGTGCGTGCATCACCTCTCACCAAGGAGGCACCACCCCCAGCCTCACCCCAAAAGAAGAAGGAACCTCAACTGCCAGGGTCACCAGACAGAAAGTTGGCCCCAAAACCAGATTCAACGCAAGATAAAGAGGCTGTTCCATCTGGTTTACCTCTGAAGAAGGAAGCCCCACCTTTGGGAGCAGAAGAAACTAAAGAGGTCCAAGCTCCAGCTGAAATACAGAGCAAAGAGGCCCCCATTCCATGTTCACCCAAAACAAAAGATACTCCAACAGTTCATACCCTACTTAAAAAAGAGGCTTCATCTATTGAGATCTCAAATGACAACCAGAAACCTGCAATTGTTCAAAAGTCAGTGGAGCAATCAGCGACACCTACAACCAAGCAGAACGAGACTGTTCAACCTTTACAGCAGCCAGAAAATCAAATGCCTGCGCGGGAACAGCTGGCTACACAGCCCCTGCCACAAGTACAGCTTCAGGAAACTCCAAAGCCAGACACTAAAATCAATTCCCCAAAGCAGGAGCCTGGGAAACCAGCCAATCCAGCACCTGCTCAGATGTCACCACAGATGCCAAGAACATCAGAACCTCAGACACCACCACAGCAGTCCAGACTTCCTGGGCGTAGGCAGAGTAGTGCCATCTTAGCAACACAGCAACCCCCCAAGCAGGACTCAGGAGGCTTATTTGGCTTTGGAGGTCCCAAATCTCAGTCTACCTCCTCAAAACCTGAAGAATCAGTGTCTGGGAAGATGTTTGGCTTTGGCTCCTCTATCTTCAGCTCTACATCCACTTTGATCACCTCAGCTGTTCAGGATGAGCCCCGCACCACACCTCCAGCTTCCCCCAAGGTGTCTGCACTGGCCTCTCTTAAGATGCTGCCTACAAAGGAGACAAAAGCACTTGCTGTTCAGAATGCAGAAAAGAAAGCAGAGCAACCCCAGCAGGCCAAGGTCCCCCCATCAGTACAGCCCAAAGTGGACAAACCCCCATTAGAACCTCAAAATGGAGCAGTATCCTCCCAACCAGCTCCCAAAGCATACCAGTCCACTTGTCCACTCTGCAAGGTGGAACTCAACATGGGATCCAAGGACCCTCCCAACTACAACACCTGCACGGAATGCAAGAACACTGTCTGCAACCTCTGTGGATTTAACCCCATGCCGAATGTTACAGAGGTAAGAACGTGATTAATTTCTTACTCTTGATAAAAAGCATGATTAAGAGCTTTTTTTTAGTAAGTGTCAAATGTATGGCCACTGAGTATATGATATGAATATTAACAGTATGTTTTTCTGTCAGGTGAAGGAGTGGCTGTGTCTGAACTGTCAGATGCAGAGAGCACTAGGAGGAATGGAATCTCCTGGACCTACTATGATGAAACCCTCGCCAAACAAAGTCTCCACATCTGCTGCTCCTCAAAAATACACTGTCGCACCTGTTACAACTCGAAATGAGACTCCCACACCAGCTGGTCAACAAAAAGTGGCTCCTACACCAGCCTCACCCAGAATAGAGCCAGTGACTTCAGCCTCTCAACCCGCTCCCTCAAAGCCTGAAGAGTCAGTGTCTGGGAAGATGTTTGGCTTTGGTTCCTCCATCTTCAACTCTGCATCCACTTTGATCACCTCAACTGTTCAGGATGAGCCCCGCACCACACCGCCAGCTTCTCCCAAGTTTGCTATACCTGTTGGACCTAAACAGAAGGAGACTCCCAGACCTGCTGGTCCCAAACAAGTGGGCCATAAAACAGCCTCACCCAAAAAGGTGTCAATGACTCCTGCTTCAGAGAAAGACAACAAGACCCCAGCACCAGGCTCACCACAGAAGGAGGCATCTCCAGCAATGGCTTCACAGCAGGACCAGAAGCCAGTGGACAAACCAACTACAACCCTTGTCCAACAACCTACGCAGCAGAAGACTCCACAACAACAAGGCCAGCCTCCTCGGCCCCTAGCAGAGCCTTCGAAGCCTCAGCAACAGCTTCCAAAAGGTGGAGCCTCTAATGCCAAAACTGTACCAGCACCACAGGCCCAGCCCACCAAGCAGGAGTCAGGAGGCTTTTTTGGCTTTGGTGGTGCTAAATCTCAGCCTGCTCAGTCAAAGCCTGAAGACTCAGTGTCTGGGAAGATGTTTGGCTTTGGCTCTTCCATCTTCAGCTCTGCGTCTACTTTGATAACCTCTGGTGTTCAGTATGAGCCCCGCACCACACCGCCAGCTTCCCCCAAGATGTCTGCACTGGCCCAGATGTCTCCCAAGATGCCCCCTGCAAAAGACACCAACCCGCCTGCTGCTCAAAAAATAGAGCAACCCCAGCATGCCAAGATCCCCCCATCAGTACAGGCCAAAGTGGACAAACCCCCATCAGAGCCTCCACAGGTAGCAGCATCCTCCCATCCAGCTCCCAAAGCAGGCCAGTCCACCTGTCCACTCTGCAAGGTGGAACTCAACAAGGACTCCAAGGATCCTCCCAACTACAATACCTGCACAGAATGCAAGAACACTGTCTGCAACTTCTGTGGATTCAACCCTATGCCACATGAAACAGTAAGTAAAGAGCATATATTTCATCAAAGTAGTTAGGCTACTCTAAAGTAACTGTTGTGCTTTATTTTAGAACAATTGTTAAGGATACCCAATGTCTATAGTTGCCGGTCATGTCTTTCATGGGAGGTGTAAGATAGGATAACAAGATGCTTTGAGTGAGCTCTTTTTATAAAAAATTGTATGATATTGGTTCATGAATTTATGAACAATTTGTAATCTGGCAGCATTGACTCCCAATAGTCTACAGAATATGCACCAGACTACAGTGCCTTCAGAAAGTTGTCCTACCCCTTGACTTATTCCACCTTTTGTTGTGTTACAGCCTGAATTCAAAATTGATTAAATTGGTTATTTTTCTCACCCTTCTACACACAATACCCCATCATGACAAAGTGAAAACATGTTTAGAATTGTTTTTAGCAAATTCATTGAAAATAAAATACAGAAATATCTAATTTATATAAGTATTGACACTCCTGAGTCAAGACTTTGTAGAAACACCTTTGGCGGAAATTACAGCTTTGAGTCATCTTGGGTATGTCTTTATCAGCTTTGCACTTGTGGATTTGGGGATTTTCTCCCATTCTTCCTTGCAGATCTTCTCAAACTCTGTTAAGTTAGATGGGAAGCGACAGTGAACAGCAATCTTCAAGTTTTTCCACAGTAGTTTTTCAATGGGATTCAAGTCTGGGCTTTGGCTGGGCCACTCAAGGACTTTCACATTCTTGTTCTGAAGCCATTCAGGCATTTCTTTGGCTGTATGCTTGGGGTCTTTGTCCTGTTGGAATGTAAATATGTGCACTAGTCTAAGGTCGTTTGCACTCTGAAGCAGGTTTATATCAAGGATTTGCCTGTATTTGTCCCCATTCATTGTTCCCTCTATCCTTACCAGTCTGCCAGTCCCTGCCGCTGAAAAGCATCCCGATAGCATGATTCTGCCACCACCATACTTCATGGTAGGGATGGTTTTAGACTGGTGATCAGCTTTGCCTGGTTTTCTCCAGACATAGCACTTTTCATTCAGGCCAAATAGTTACATTTTTGTCTCAACAGACCACAGAATATTTAGCCTTATTTTTTCAGAGTCTTTCATGTGCCTTTTAACAAACTCCAGGAGTGCTGTCATGTGCCCTTTTCTCAGGAGTGGTTTCCATCTGGCCACTCTCCCATAAAGCCCAGATTGGTTAAGTGCTCTAGAGACGTTTGTATCTCAGGCAGGTTCTCCCATCTCAGCCAATGAACTCTGTAGTTCTGTCAGAGTGGCCATTGGGTTCTTGGTCACCTCCCTGACCACGATCCTTCTTGCCCGGTTGCTCAGTTTGGTCGGAGGTCCATCTCTAGGCAGAGTCTAGGTAGTTCCATATTTTTTCCATTTCCCAGTAATGGAGACCACTGTGCTCTTGGAAACGTTCAACATTCTTGAACTTGTGTTATACCCTTCCTCAGATATATGCCTCATCACAATTCTATCTTGGAGATCTACAGACAGTTTCTCGGACTTCATAGTATGGTTTCTGCTCTGACATGCACTGTCAACTGTGGGACCTTATATAGACAGGTGTGATTCTTTCTAAATGTCCAAACAATTGAATTGGCGACAGGTGGGCTCCAATCAAGTAGTGACATCTCAAGGATGATCAAAGAAAATTGGATACAACTGAGCTCAGTTTGGAGTGTCATAGCAAAGTGGTGTGAATACTTATGTCAATTAGATATTTCTGTATTTCATTTTCAATACATTTACAAAGATTTCTAAAAACATTTTCACTTTCTCGTTATGGGGTATTGTGGGTAGATAGGAAAACACATTTTTTTTAATACATTTTGAATTTAGGCTGAAACACAACAAAATGTGGAATAAGTCAAAGGGTATGAATACTTTCTGAAGGCACTGTCTGTCCTGTTAAAATTAGGTTCACAAACCGTGAGAGGAGAAACAATTAAGATTTTAGGTTTATATTCACACTCTCTGTAGATGTTGTTATCAAATTTTAGATCTTGAAGATTTGTATAATACAGCCTGATATAAAGTATTCATTGTATTTAGCATCTTCAGATTTTAGAGCATTATGATGGTAGTTTTGGTATTTTTTCACATGTAGTATGCAGTATTTAGATAGCAAGTAAAATAAAAGCATCTACTGGTTCACAGACTGCAATAACATTGTACAAAATTGTTTTCTTTTGCATTTTTTCCCAATACTGTTCTTTTATTTCAGGTAAAGGAATGGCTGTGTCTGACCTGCCAGATGCAGAGAGCACTTGGAGCAATGGAACCCCCAGAACCTTCCATGATGAAACCCCAACCGTTGCCCAGCATAGTCTCTACACCTGTTGCACTTCAAAAGGAGAATGCCACACCTGCTGCATCTCAAAAGCCGACCCCAGCTCCAGCGAAACCCCAGAAGGAGGAGATCCCAGTTCCTGCGGCTGGCCAAAAAGAGATCACTCCACCCACTGTACCTCAGGAGACACCAATTCCCGCTGGAACCCCAGCACCAAATGCAGACAAAAAGGAGGAGACCCCACCACTAGGATCTTCACAAAATAAACAAGCTTCACCTGCTGTGGCTGAGAAGGAGAATGAAGAACCTATAATTGTACAGAAACCAGTGGACCAACCAATTCCAGCCACACCCAAAACCAGTGGAGCTGCTACACCTGTACAGCAGCCAGAAAAGCAAACTCCTCCACTGCAACAGCCTGCTACAAAGGCATCACAACAAGTACAGCCCCAGCGAGCTCCAAAGCCAGACCTCGAAACTGCTCCCCTAAAGGAGCCAATGACTCCTGCTTCAGAGAAAGAGAAGAAGAACCCAGCACCAGGGTCACCACAGAAGGATTTATGTCCAGCAGTGGCTTCACAGCAGGACAAAACGCCAGTGGACAAATCAACTCCAACCCCTGTCCAACATCCTCCACACCAAGAGACTCCACAACAAGAGCAACAACCTCAGCCTCTAACAGGGACACCGAAAGGAGAGCCCGGGAAGCCTCAACAACAGGTTCCAAAAGGTGGAGCCTCTTATGCAAAATCTGTACCACCACCACCACCACAGGCCCAGCCCACCAAGGAGGAGTCAGGAGGCTTCTTTGGCTTTGGTGGTGCTAAATCTCAGCCTGCTCAGTCAAAGCCTGAAGACTCAGTGTCTGGGAAGATGTTTGGCTTTGGCTCCTCTATCTTCAGCTCTGCCTCCACTTTGATCACCTCAGCTGTTCAGGATGAGCACCGCACCACACCTCCAGCTTCCCCCAAGGTGTCTATGACTCCTGCTTTAGTGAAAGAGACCCCAGCACCAGGCTCGTCACAGAAGAAGGAGGTATCCCCGACAGTGGTCTGCCAGCAGGACCAGAAGCCAGTGGAAAAACCGACTCCAACACTTGTCCAACAACCTCCACAACAGAAGACTCTACAACAACAAGGACAGCCTCCGCAGCCCTCAGCAGAGGCACCAACATCAGAGCCTGATATACCAATAGTTGAAGCTGCTAAAGCAGCAGACACTCAAAATCCGGCAAGCCCAGTGCCTGCTCAGAAGGCTCCACTGGAGAACCGGAGAACATCAGAACCTCCTAAACCACCACAGCAGCCCAGCCCTGGGCGTAGGGAGAGTAGTGCCTTCCCAGCCACAAAGCAACCCCCCAAGCAGGAATCAGGAGGCTTATTTGGCTTTGGAGGTCCCAAATCTCAGTCTGCCTCCCCAAAGCCTGAAGAGTCAGTGTCTGGGAAGATGTTTGGCTTTGGCTCTTCCATCTTCAGCTCTGCCTCCACTTTGATAACCTCAGTTGTTCAGGAAGAGCCCCGCACCACACCGCCAGCTTCCCCCAAGATGCCCCCTGCAAACGAGACCAAACAACCTGCTGCTCAGAAAGCAGAGGAGAAGAAGGCAGCGCATCCCCAGAAGGCCAATGTCCCCTCATCAGTACAGGCCAAAGTGGACAAACCCCCATCAGCGCCTCCAAAGGGAGCAGCATCCTCCCAACCAGCTCCCAAAGCAGGCCAATCTACCTGTCCACTCTGCAAGGTGGAACTCAACAAGGACTCCAAGGATCCTCCCAACTACAACACCTGCACAGAATGCAAGAACACTGTCTGCAACCTCTGTGGATTTAACCCCATGCCACATGAAACAGTAAGTAAAGAGCATATATTTCATCAAAGTAGTTAGGCTACTCTAAAGTAACTGTTGTGCTTTATTTTAGAACAATTGGTTAATGATACTAACTATACATATACAATGTTTATAGTCGCCAGTTTTGTCTTTCATGGGAGGTGTAAGAAAGGATAACAAGATGCTTTGATGGAGTTCTTGTTATTAATATTGTCTTTCCTCCAAAAATATCTGATGTTGGTTTATGATCTTCCTGGAAACCAGTTGTAATCTGACAGCATTGTCTGAGTATCTTGGCAAGGTTTTGACATTCATGTTCATCTGCTACTGATCACATTTAACATATTGTTCGGTGCATGACTTTTGTCTGAAGGGGTTTGGAGTACATCGTGGCTCCCATATTCTACAGAATATGCTATAACATTCACCGAAACGCATCGGCCCCCGGTTCAATGTTTAAGATGCAAGTGCATCAGTCCACGGACCCCAAACCAATCCAAATGTAGCATGCATCGTTCAAAAAATAGATTCTAAAGTTATGAATTCACAGTTCACAAGCATTTTCTTCTCATATTACATTCTTTCTACCGTCTGAAAATATCTCTTATCTTGTAACAACTGATGTGTCGTCTCTTGTTTTAGTGTCGAACTGCATGTAACTGTGTTGACAGTCATTGATCTACAAGTAATTTTGTATGCCAAACAACGCCAGGCAATGTTAGTAGCCTATTCAAACTGCACACTCTGCCCAGCTTTGTTTTGGTTGTTTTGCTTTAAACAATTAGTATGGTCATTTTTAGATTTAAACTCAGCAAAAAAAGAAACGTCCCTTTTTCAGGACCCTGTCTTTCAAAGATAATTCGTAAAAATCCAAATAACTTCACCGATCTTCATTGTAAAGGGTTTAAACACTGTTTCCCATGCTTGTTCAATGAACCGTAAACAATTTATGAACATGCACCTGTGGAACGGTCGTTAATACACTAACAGCTTACAGACGGTAGGCAATTAAGGTCACGGTTATAAAAACTTAGGACACTAAAGAGGCCTTTCTACTGACTCTGAAAAACACCAAAAGAAAGATGCCCAGGGTCCCTGCTCATCTGCGTGAACGTGCCTTAGGCATGCTGCAAGGAGCCATGAGGACTGCAGATGTGGCCAGGGCAATAAATTGCAATGTCTGTACTGTGAGACACCTAAGACAGCGCTACAGGGAGACAGGACGGACAGCTGATCATCCTCGCAGTGGCATATCACGTGTAACAACACGTGCGCAGGATCAGTATATCCGAACATCACACCTGAGGAACAGGTACAGGATGGCAACAACAGCTGCCCGAGTTACACCAGGAACGCACAATCCCTCCATCAGCACTCTGACAGTCCTCAATATTCTGAGAGAGGCTGGACTGAGGGCTTGTAGGCCTGTTGTAAGGCAGGTCCTCCCCAGACATCACCGGCAACAACGTCGCCTATGGGCCTATGGGCACAAACCCACCGTCGCTGGACCAGACAGGACTGGCAAAAAGTGCTCTTCACTGACGAGTCACGGTTTTGTCTCACCAGGGGTGATGGTCGGATTTGCGTTTATTGTCGAAGGAACGAGCGTTACACCGAGGCCCGTACTCTGGAGCGGGATCGATTTGGAGGTGGAGGGTCCGTCATGGTCTGGGGCGGTGTGTCACAGCATCATCGGACTGAGCTTGTTGTCATTGCAGGCAATCTCAACGCTGTGCGTTACAGGGAAGACATCCTCCTCCTTCATGTGGTACCCTTCCTGCAGGCTCATCCTGACATGACCCTCCAGCATGACAATGTCTCCAGCCATACTGCTTGTTCTGTGCGTGATTTCCTGCAAGACAGGAATGTCAGTGTTCTGCCATGGCCAGCGAAGATCCTGGATCTCAATCCCATTGAGCATGTCTGGGACCTGCTGGATCGGAGGGTGAGGGCTAGGGCCATTCCCCCCAGAAATGTCCGGGAACTTGCAGGTGCCTTGGTGGAAGAGTGGGGTAACATCTCACAGCAAGAACTGGCAAATCTGGTGCAGTCCATGAGGAGGAGATGCACTGCAGTACTTAATGCAGCTGGTGGCCACACCAGACACTGACTGTTACTTTTGACTTTGACCCCCCCTCCCCCCCTTTGTTCAGGGACACATTATACAATTTCTGTTAGTCACATGTCTGTGGAACTTGTTCAGTTTATGTCTCAGTTGTTGATTCTTGTTATGTTCATACAAATATTTACACACGTTATGTTTGCTGAAAATAAACGCAGTTGACAGTGAGAGGACGTTTCTTGTTTTGCTGAGTTTACATGGTAAAGTTGATCATTTCATAACGAGGCCACCAATCCTTTTTGCGAGACATGCCCGAAGCGCGAGGAGAAGCTCACTCAGTAAAAACTTCCAAACGGTCAAAACCATCTGGTTTTGAGATGGGGGTGAAATCCAAAGTTGTGCTACATATTCATTGGCTTTGCCACAGAATTATTTTTCCAGTCAATATTAATACATTACTAGCTCAAACACTTAATCTGCAAGAAATCCAAGTTATTTAGTGGGTGATGGTGATTTCAGGTCCAAAGTGGAGGGACAAAAAACATATGCTTCATTGCCCCGCTGATAGTGGTAGTGGGGTGGTAGATGCCTAGTCTCCCTTATGGCTCGGGTCAGATGCCTTCATAGTACATACAACATAGATATACAGAATTTAAAAACACTCGCACGCACACACACAATCTCTCACACACACACACACACACACACACACACACACACACACACACACACACACACACACACACACACACACACACACACACACACACACAAACAGAGAGAGAGGAGTCTGCTTCGACAGATCCAGCTCAGAGAGGCCCAGCTCTCCATCAGCAGACAATTTGAATTTAAAATGAATGTGTGTATGCAACAAATGTTACGCATCGAATCGTATCCAGCGAACCCAATTGCATCAAATTGTTTCAAACTAAAATGTATCTCATCAGAGCCCATGTATCTAGCTAGATACGTATCGAATCGTCTTGAAAGGGAAATATTCACATCCTTAGAATATGCATCAGGCTTTAAAATTAGGTTCACAAACAATGAGGGGAAAAACAATGAGGATTTTAGTTCTATGAACATACTCTATATAGATGTTGTGATCTAATTTTAGATCTTAAGGAATTGTATCAATACGCTGTGATATAAATATATATATTTTTTTAGCATCTTTAGATGTAGAGCATAAGACAGTTGTCTTGTATGTTTGTCACATGTAGTATGCAATATTTAAATATCAACTAAGATGAGATATATTATTAATATTAATATTATTTTTAGTAATTTTTTATCAACACTGTTATTTTTTTTCAGGTAAAGGAATGGCTCTGTCTGACCTGCCAGATGCAGAGAGCACTTGGAGCAATGGAACCCCCAGAACCTCCCATGATGAAATCCCAACCGTTGCCCAGCATAGTCTCTACACCTGTTGCACTTCAAAAGGAGAATGTCACACCTGCTGCATCTCAAAAGCCGACCCCAGCTCCAGCGAAACCCCAGAAGGAGGAGATCCCAGTTCCTGCGGCTGGCCAAAAAGAGATCACTCCACCCACTGTAACTCAGGAGACACCATTTCCCGCTGGAACCCCAGCACCAAATGCAGACAAAAAGGAGGAGACCCCACCACTAGGATCTTCACAAAATAAACAATCTTCAACTGCTGTGGCTGGGAAGGAGAATGAAGAACCTATAATTGTACAGAAACCAGTGGACCAACCAATTCCAGCCACACCCAAAACCAGTGGAGCTGCTACACCTGTACAGCAGCCAGAAAAGCAAACTCCTCCACTGCAACAGCCTGCTACAAAGGCATCACAACAAGTACAGCCCCAGCGAGCTCCAAAGCCAGACCTCGAAACTGCTCCCCTAAAGGAGCCAATGACTCCTGCTTCAGAGAAAGAGAAGAAGAACCCAGCACCAGGGTCACCACAGAAGGATTTATCTCCAGCAGTGGCTTCACAGCAGGACAAAACGCCAGTGGACAAGTCAACTCCAACCCCTGTCCAACATCCTCCACACCAAGAGACTCCACAACAACAAGAGCCACAACCTCAGCCTCTAACAGGGACACCGAAAGGAGAGCCCGGGAAGCCTCAACATCAGCTTCCAAAAGGTGGAGCCTCTTATGCAAAATCTGTACCACCACCACCACCACCACAGGCCCAGCCCACCAAGCAGGAGTCAGGAGGCTTCTTTGGCTTTGGTGGTGCTAAATCTCAGCCTGCTCAGTCAAAGCCTGAAGACTCAGTGTCTGGGAAGATGCTTGGCTTTGGCTCCTCTATCTTCAGCTCTGCCTCCACTTTGATCACCTCAGCTGTTCAGGATGAGCACCGCACCACACCTCCAGCTTCCCCCAAGGTGTCTATGACTCCTGCTTTAGTGAAAGAGACCCCAGCACCAGGCTCGTCACAGAAGAAGGAGGTATCCCCGACAGTGGTCTGCCAGCAGGACCAGAAGCCAGTGGACAAACCGACTCCAACACTTGTCCAACAACCTCCACAACAGAAGACTCTACAACAACAAGGACAGCCTCCGCAGCCCTCAGCAGAGGCACCAACATCAGAGCCTGATATATCAATAATTGAAGCTGCTAAAGCAGCAGACACTCAAAATCCGGCAAGCCCAGTGCCTGCTCAGAAGGCTCCACTGGAGAACCGGAGAACATCAGAACCTCCTAAACCACCACAGCAGCCCAGCCCTGGGCGTAGGGAGAGTAGTGCCTTCCCAGCCACAAAGCAACCCCCCAAGCAGGAATCAGGAGGCTTATTTGGCTTTGGAGGTCCCAAATCTCAGTCTGCCTCCTCAAAGCCTGAAGAGTCCGTGTCTGGGAAGATGTTTGGCTTTGGCTCTTCCATCTTCAGCTCTGCCTCCACTTTGATAACCTCAGTTGTTCAGGATGAGCCCCGCACCACACCGCCAGCTTCCCCCAAGATGCCCCCTGCAAACGAGACCAAACTACCTGCTGCTCAGAAAGCAGAGGAGAAGAAGGCAGCGCATCCCCAGAAGGCCAATGTCCCCTCATCAGTACAGGCCAAAGTGGACAAACCCCCATCAGCGCCTCCAAAGGGAGCAGCATCCTCCCAACCAGCTCCCAAAGCAGGCCAATCTACCTGTCCACTCTGCAAGGTGGAACTCAACAAGGACTCCAAGGATCCTCCCAACTACAACACCTGCACAGAATGCAAGAACACTGTCTGCAACCTCTGTGGATTTAACCCCATGCCACATGAAACAGTAAGTAAAGAGCATATATTTCATCAAAGTAGTTAGGCTACTCTAAAGTAACTGTTGTGCTTTATTTTAGAACAATTGGTTAATGATACTAACTATACATATACAATGTTTATAGTCGCCAGTCTTGTCTTTCATGGGAGGTGTAAGAAAGGATAACAAGATGCTTTGATGGAGTTCTTGTTATTAATATTGTCTTTCCTCAAAAAATATCTGATGTTGGTTTATGATCTTCCTGGAAACCAATTGTAATCTGACAGCATTGTCTGAGTATCTTGGCAAGGTTTTGACATTCATGTTCATCTTCTACTGATCACATTTAACATATTGTTCGGTGCATGACTTTTGTCTGAAGGGGTTTGGAGTACATCGTGGCTCCCATATTCTACAGAATATGCTATAACATTCACCGAAACGCATCGGCCCCCGGTTCAATGTTTAAGATGCAAGTGCATCAGTCCACGGACCCCAAACCAATCCAAATGTAGCATGCATCGTTCAAAAAATTGATTCTAAAGTTATGAATTCACGGTTCACAAGCATTTTTTTCTCATATTACATTCTTTCTACCGTCTGAAAATATCTCTTATCTTGTAACAACTGATGTGTCGTCTCTTGTTTTAGTGTCGAACTGCATGTAACTGTGTTGACAGTCATTGATCTACAAGTAATTTTGTATGCCAAACAACGCCAGGCAATGTTAGTAGCCTATTCAAACTGCACACTCTGCCCAGCTTTGTTTTGGTTGTTTTGCTTTAAACAATTAGTATGGTCATTTTTAGATTTAAACTCAGCAAAAAAAGAAACGTCCCTTTTTCAGGACCCTGTCTTTCAAAGATAATTCGTAAAAATCCAAATAACTTCACCGATCTTCATTGTAAAGGGTTTAAACAATGTTTCCCATGCTTTTTCAATGAACCGTAAACAATTTATGAACATACACCTGTGGAACGGTCGTTAATACACTAACAGCTTACAGGCGGTAGGCAATTAAGGTCACGGTTATAAAAACTTAGGACACTAAAGAGGCCTTTCTACTGACTCTGAAAAACACCAAAAGAAAGATGCCCAGGGTCCCTGCTCATCTGCGTGAACGTGCCTTAGGCATGCTGCAAGGAGCCATGAGGACTGCAGATGTGGCCAGGGCAATAAATTGCAATGTCTGTACTGTGAGACGCCTAAGACAGCGCTACAGGGAGACAGGACGGACAGCTGATCATCCTCGCAGTGGCATATCACGTGTAACAACACGTGCGCAGGATCAGTATATCCGAACATCACACCTGAGGAACAGGTACAGGATGGCAACAACAGCTGCCCGAGTTACACCAGGAACGCACAATCCCTCCATCAGCACTCTGACAGTCCTCAATATTCTGAGAGAGGCTGGACTGAGGGCTTGTAGGCCTGTTGTAAGGCAGGTCCTCCCCAGACATCACCGGCAACAACGTCGCCTATGGGCCTATGGGCACAAACCCACCGTCGCTGGACCAGACAGGACTGGCAAAAAGTGCTCTTCACTGACGAGTCACGGTTTTGTCTCACCAGGGGTGATGGTCGGATTTGCGTTTATTGTCGAAGGAACGAGCGTTACACCGAGGCCCGTACTCTGGAGCGGGATCGATTTGGAGGTGAAGGGTCCGTCATGGTCTGGGGCGGTGTGTCACAGCATCATCGGACTGAGCTTGTTGTCATTGCAGGCAATCTCAACGCTGTGCGTTACAGGGAAGACATCCTCCTCCTTCATGTGGTACCCTTCCTGCAGGCTCATCCTGACATGACCCTCCAGCATGACAATGTCTCCAGCCATACTGCTTGTTCTGTGCGTGATTTCCTGCAAGACAGGAATGTCAGTGTTCTGCCATGGCCAGCGAAGATCCTGGATCTCAATCCCATTGAGCATGTCTGGGACCTGCTGGATCGGAGGGTGAGGGCTAGGGCCATTCCCCCCAGAAATGTCCGGGAACTTGCAGGTGCCTTGGTGGAAGAGTGGGGTAACATCTCACAGCAAGAACTGGCAAATCTGGTGCAGTCCATGAGGAGGAGATGCACTGCAGTACTTAATGCAGCTGGTGGCCACACCAGACACTGACTGTTACTTTTGACTTTGACCCCCCCTCCCCCCCTTTGTTCAGGGACACATTATACAATTTCTGTTAGTCACATGTCTGTGGAACTTGTTCAGTTTATGTCTCAGTTGTTGATTCTTGTTATGTTCATACAAATATTTACACACGTTATGTTTGCTGAAAATAAACGCAGTTGACAGTGAGAGGACGTTTCTTGTTTTGCTGAGTTTACATGGTAAAGTTGATCATTTCATAACGAGGCCACCAATCCTTTTTGCGAGACATGCCCGAAGCGCGAGGAGAAGCTCACTCAGTAAAAACTTCCAAACGGTCAAAACCATCTGGTTTTGAGATGGGGGTGAAATCCAAAGTTGTGCTACATATTCATTGGCTTTGCCACAGAATTATTTTTCCAGTCAATATTAATACATTACTAGCTCAAACACTTAATCTGCAAGAAATCCAAGTTATTTAGTGGGTGATGGTGATTTCAGGTCCAAAGTGGAGGGACAAAAAACATATGCTTCATTGCCCCGCTGATAGTGGTAGTGGGGTGGTAGATGCCTAGTCTCCCTTATGGCTCGGGTCAGATGCCTTCATAGTACATACAACATAGATATACAGAATTTAAAAACACTCGCACGCACACACACAATCTCTCACACACACACACACACACACACACACACACACACACACACACACACACACACACACACACACACACACACACACACACACACACACACACACACACACACACACACACACAAACAGAGAGAGAGGAGTCTGCTTCGACAGATCCAGCTCAGAGAGGCCCAGCTCTCCATCAGCAGACAATTTGAATTTAAAATGAATGTGTGTATGCAACAAATGTTACGCATCGAATCGTATCCAGCGAACCCAATTGCATCAAATTGTTTCAAACTAAAATGTATCTCATCAGAGCCCATGTATCTAGCTAGATACGTATCGAATCGTCTTGAAAGGGAAATATTCACATCCTTAGAATATGCATCAGGCTTTAAAATTAGGTTCACAAACAATGAGAGGAAAAACAATGAGGATTTTAGTTCTATGAACATACTCTATATAGATGTTGTGATCTAATTTTAGATCTTAAGGAATTGTATCAATACGCTGTGATATAATTATATATATTTTTTAGCATCTTTAGATGTAGAGCATAAGACAGTTGTCTTGTATGTTTGTCACATGTAGTATGCAATATTTAAATATCAACTAAGATGAGATATATTATTAATATTAATATTATTTTTAGTAATTTTTTATCAACACTGTTATTTTTTTTCAGGTAAAGGATTGGCTCTGTCTGACCTGCCAGATGCAGAGAGCACTTGGAGCAATGGAACCCCCAGAACCTCCCATGATGAAATCCCAACCGTTGCCCAGCATAGTCTCTACACCTGTTGCACTTCAAAAGGAGAATGTCACACCTGCTGCATCTCAAAAGCCGACCCCAGCTCCAGCGAAACCCCAGAAGGAGGAGATCCCAGTTCCTGCGGCTGGCCAAAAAGAGATCACTCCACCCACTGTAACTCAGGAGACACCATTTCCCGCTGGAACCCCAGCACCAAATGCAGACAAAAAGGAGGAGACCCCACCACTAGGATCTTCACAAAATAAACAAGCTTCACCTGCTGTGGCTGAGAAGGAGAATGAAGAACCTATAATTGTACAGAAACCAGTGGACCAACCAATTCCAGCCACACCCAAAACCAGTGGAGCTGCTACACCTGTACAGCAGCCAGAAAAGCAAACTCCTCCACTGCAACAGCCTGCTACAAAGGCATCACAACAAGTACAGCCCCAGCGAGCTCCAAAGCCAGACCTCGAAACTGCTCCCCTAAAGGAGCCAATGACTCCTGCTTCAGAGAAAGAGAAGAAGAACCCAGCACCAGGGTCACCACAGAAGGATTTATCTCCAGCAGTGGCTTCACAGCAGGACAAAACGCCAGTGGACAAATCAACTCCAACCCCTGTCCAACATCCTCCACACCAAGAGACTCCACAACAACAAGAGCCACAACCTCAGCCTCTAACAGGGACACCGAAAGGAGAGCCCGGGAAGCCTCAACAACAGCTTCCAAAAGGTGGAGCCTCTTATGCAAAATCTGTACCACCACCACCACCACCACAGGCCCAGCCCACCAAGCAGGAGTCAGGAGGCTTCTTTGGCTTTGGTGGTGCTAAATCTCAGCCTGCTCAGTCAAAGCCTGAAGACTCAGTGTCTGGGAAGATGCTTGGCTTTGGCTCCTCTATCTTCAGCTCTGCCTCCACTTTGATCACCTCAGCTGTTCAGGATGAGCACCGCACCACACCTCCAGCTTCCCCCAAGGTGTCTATGACTCCTGCTTTAGTGAAAGAGACCCCAGCACCAGGCTCGTCACAGAAGAAGGAGGTATCCCCGACAGTGGTCTGCCAGCAGGACCAGAAGCCAGTGGAAAAACCGACTCCAACACTTGTCCAACAACCTCCACAACAGAAGACTCTACAACAACAAGGACAGCCTCCGCAGCCCTCAGCAGAGGCACCAACATCAGAGCCTGATATATCAATAGTTGAAGCTGCAAAAGCAGCAGACACTCAAAATCCGGCAAGCCCAGTGCCTGCTCAGAAGGCTCCACTGGAGAACCGGAGAACATCAGAACCTCCTAAACCACCACAGCAGCCCAGTCCTGGGCGTAGGGAGAGTAGTGCCTTCCCAGCCACTAAGCAACCCCCCAAGCAGGAATCAGGAGGCTTATTTGGCTTTGGAGGTCCCAAATCTCAGTCTGCCTCCTCAAAGCCTGAAGAGTCAGTGTCTGGGAAGATGTTTGGCTTTGGCTCTTCCATCTTCAGCTCTGCCTCCACTTTGATAACCTCAGTTGTTCAGGATGAGCCCCGCACCACACCGCCAGCTTCCCCCAAGATGTCTGCACTGGCCCAGACCTCTCCCAAGATGCCCCCTGCAAACGAGACCAAACTACCTGCTGCTCAGAGAGCAGAGGAGAAGAAGGCAGCGCATCCCCAGAAGGCCAATGTCCCCTCATCAGTACAGGCCAAAGTGGACAAGCCCCCATCAGCGCCTCCAAAGGGAGCAGCATCCTCCCAACCAGCTCCCAAAGCAGGCCATTCTACCTGTCCACTCTGCAAGGTGGAACTCAACAAGGACTCCAAGGATCCTCCCAACTACAACACCTGCACAGAATGCAAGAACACTGTCTGCAACTTCTGTGGATTTAACCCCATGCCACATGAAACAGTAAGTAAAGAGCATATATTTCATCAAAGTAGTTAGGCTACTCTAAAGTAACTGTTGTGCTTTATTTTAGAACAATTGGTTAATGATACTAACTATACATATACAATGTTTATAGTCGCCAGTCTTGTCTTTCATGGGAGGTGTAAGAAAGGATAACAAGATGCTTTGATGGAGTTCTTGTTATTAATATTGTCTTTCCTCAAAAAATATCTGATGTTGGTTTATGATCTTCCTGGAAAACCAATTGTAATCTGACAGCATTGTCTGAGTATCTTGGCAAGGTTTTGACATTCATGTTCATCTGCTACTGATCACATTTAACATATTGTTCGGTGCATGACTTTTGTCTGAAGGGGTTTGGAGTACATCGTGGCTCCCATATTCTACAGAATATGCTATAACATTCACCGAAACGCATCGGCCCCCCTCCATCAGCACTCTGACAGTCCTCAATATTCTGAGAGAGGCTGGACTGAGGGCTTGTAGGCCTGTTGTAAGGCAGGTCCTCCCCAGACATCACCGGCAACAACGTCGCCTATGGGCCTATGGGCACAAACCCACCGTCGCTGGACCAGACAGGACTGGCAAAAAGTGCTCTTCCCTGACGAGTCGCGCTTTTGTCTCACCAGGGGTGACGGTCGGATTTGCGTTTATTGTCGAAGGAACGAGCGTTACACCGAGGCCCGTACTCTGGAGCGGGATCGATTTGGAGGTGGAGGGTCCGTCATGGTCTGGGGCGGTGTGTCACAGCATCATCGGACTGAGCTTGTTGTCATTGCAGGCAATCTCAACGCTGTGCGTTACAGGGAAGACATCCTCCTCCTTCATGTGGTACCCTTCCTGCAGGCTCATCCTGACATGACCCTCCAGCATGACAATGTCTCCAGCCATACTGCTTGTTCTGTGCGTGATTTCCTGCAAGACAGGAATGTCAGTGTTCTGCCATGGCCAGCGAAGATCCTGGATCTCAATCCCATTGAGCATGTCTGGGACCTGCTGGATCGGAGGGTGAGGGCTAGGGCCATTCCCCCCAGAAATGTCCGGGAACTTGCAGGTGCCTTGGTGGAAGAGTGGGGTAACATCTCACAGCAAGAACTGGCAAAGCTGGTGCAGTCCATGAGGAGGAGATGCACTGCAGTACTTAATGCAGCTGGTGGCCACACCAGACACTGACTGTTACTTTTGACTTTGACACCCACACCCCCCCCTTTGTTCAGGGACACATTATTCAAATTCTGTTAGTCACATGTCTGTGGAACTTGTTCAGTTTATGTCTCAGTTGTTGATTCTTGTTATGTTCATACAAATATTTACGCATGTTAAGTTTGCTGAAAATTAACGCAGTTGACAGTGAGAGGACGTTTCTTGTTTTGCTGAGTTTACATGGTAAAGTTGATAATTTCATAACGAGGCCACCAATCCTTTTTGCGAGACATGCCCGAAGCGCGAGGAGAAGCTCACTCAGTAAAAACTTCCAAACGGTCAAAACCATCTGGTTTTGAGATGGGGGTGAAATCCAAAGTTGTGCTACATATTCATTGGCTTTGCCACAGAATTATTTTTCCAGTCAATATTAATACATTACTAGCTCAAACACTTAATCTGCAAGAAATCCAAGTTATTTAGTGGGTGATGGTGATTTCAGGTCCAAAGTGGAGGGACAAAAAACATATGCTTCATTGCCCCGCTGATAGTGGTAGTGGGGTGGTAGATGCCTAGTCTCCCTTATGGCTCGGGTCAGATGCCTTCATAGTACATACAACATAGATATACAGAATTTAAAAACACTCGCACGCACACACACAATCTCTCACACACACACACACACACACACACACACACACACACACACACACACACACACACACACACACACACACACACACACACACACACACACACACACACACACACACACACACACACACACACACAAACAGAGAGAGGAGTCTGCTTCGACAGATCCAGCTCAGAGAGACCAGTTCTCCATCAGCAGACAATTTGAATTTAGAATTTAAAATGAATGTGTGTATGCAACAAATGTTACGCATCGAATCGTATCCAGCGAACCCAATTGCATCAAATTGTTTCAAACTAAAATGTATCTCATCAGAGCCCATGTATCTAGCTAGATACGTATCGAATCGTCTTGAAAGGGAAATATTCACATCCTTAGAATATGCATCAGGCTTTAAAATTAGGTTCACAAACAATGAGAGGAAAAACAATGAGGATTTTAGTTCTATGAACATACTCTATATAGATGTTGTGATCTAATTTTAGATCTTAAGGAATTGTATTAATATGTTGTGATATAAAACTTTTTTTTCCCAGCATCTTCAGATTTAGAGCATAAGACAGTAGTTTTGTATGTTTGTCACATGTGCTATGCAGTATTTAAATAGCAACTAAGATGAGATCATCTGTAAGTGCTCAGACTACAATATCGTTCTAAAATATTATTTGTAGTTATTTTTTATCAACACTGTTATTTTATTTCAGGTAAAGGAATGGCTCTGTCTGACCTGCCAGATGCAGAGAGCACTTGGAGCAATGGAACCCCCAGAACCTCCCATGATGAAATCCCAACCGTTGCCCAGCATAGTCTCTACACCTGTTGCACTTCAAAAGGAGAATGTCACACCTGCTGCATCTCAAAAGCCGACCCCAGCTCCAGCTAAACCCCAGAAGGATGAGATCCCAGTACCTACGGCTGGCCAAAAAGAGATCACTCCACCCACTGTAACTCAGGAGACACCATTTCCCGCTGGAACCCCAGCACCAAATGCAGACAAAAAGGAGGAGACCTCAGCACCAGGATCCACACAAAATAAACATATTCCAACCGCTGTGGCTGCGATGAAGAACCAGGAACCTACAATTATTCAGAAACCAGTGGACAAACCATTTCCAGCCACACCCAAAACCAGTGGAGCTGCTACACCTGTACAGCAGCCAGAAAAGCAAACTCCTCCACTGCAACAGCCTGCTACAAAGGCCCCACCTCAAATACAACCCCAGCCAGCTCCAAAGCCAGACCCCAAAACTGCCCCCTTAAAGCAGGAGCATGGACATCCTCCACAACAGCTTCCAAAAGGAGGGAGCTCTCCTGCCAATCCTGTACCGGAGCCACATGCCCCACCCGCAAAGCAGTCAGGAGGCTTCTTTGGCTTTGGTGGTACTAAATCTCATCCAAAGCCTGAAGACTCAGTGTCTGGGAAGATGTTTGGCTTTGGCTCTTCCATCTTCAGCTCTGCCTCCACGTTGATCACCTCAGCTGTTCAGGACGAGCCCGCTTCCCCCAAGGTGTCTGCAGCAGCCCAGGCCTCTCCCAAGATGCCCCCTGCAAACAAGACCAAACTACCTGCTGCTCTGGGATCAGAGGAGAAGAAAGCAGAGCAACCCCAGCAGGTCAATGTCCCCCCATCAGTACAGACCAAAGTGGACAAACCCCCATCAGAGCCTCCAAAGGGAGCAGCATCCTCCCAACGAGCTCCCAAAGCAGGCCAATCTACCTGTCCACTCTGCAAGGTGGAACTCAACAAGGGATCCAAGGACCCGCCCAACTACAACACCTGCACAGAATGCAAGAACACTGTCTGCAACCTCTGTGGATTTAACCCCATGCCACATGGATCAGAGGTAAGACTGCGAAATATGTTAATTACATTTGATTATATGTGTATTTAGCAGACTCTCAGATTTGCTATGCATGTTTAAAAGGACTCTGTCAGAGAATATACCAAATCCTCTGTAATCCCCAATGCCATGTTGAGCAGGTGTAATTTCTCTAGGATTATTCAGAAGATGTTAACCCCATAGTCACGTGGCAGAGGCAATGACTGAAGGTTGATCGCAATTTGTTCACTAAACTGTTGTATTATCCATCCTCAGACTAGTTATGTTGCTTGTCGTGAGAAAACAGGTCTTATTGTTTTGAATGGGTTTTAGCTCAAATAAGATACAGACTATTCAGATTCATATATACAGGTTTTCTATTTTTACATTGAATGAAAATGAGTCAGAGGTTGTAGCACATCATTGTTTGATATTGCTCCCTTTTCTTGTGCTGTAATAACACACTGGGCACAGACTTCAATTCAACATCTATCCCACGTTGGTTCAACGTCATTTCATTGAAATGATGTGGAAACAGCATTGATTCAACGACTCTGTGCCCAGTCGGAAGTAATTTGAGAGGCTGTAGTCTACTCAATCTCTTGTTTCCTGATATAGTGACTCAGTAACAGTGTAGGTCACTACAAGGTATTTGTGGTGATTTCATCTGTAAATGTCTAATAATAACAGGCCTGCTCAGACCGCTCACAGCAGTTCACCCAGCTGCTGGGTACTGATGGAGGGATGGAGGCCTACAGGGCTAGGCCTGGAAACATGAATGCTATCTGCTTTGTAAAGTCAACCTCCATAATAACAGCCCATAATCCACCCTGTGTTCTCAGTGCTGCTGTGTTTCACTCAATACTTACTTTAGTAATGGGAGTCTGAAAGGATCAAGATACAGGTAACTGCCAAAATAAAGGAAACACTTGAGTAAATGAAGGATACAAAGTAAACGACATGGCCAAGAAGTTTATGGACATCCCTTAAAATTAGTGGATTCGGCTATTTCAGCCACACCTGTTGTTGACAAGTGTATAAATTCGAGCACACCGCCATGCAATCTCTATAGACAAACATTGGCAGTAGAATGGCCTTACTGAAGAGCTCAGTGACTTTCAACATGGCACCCTCATAGGATGCCACGTTTCCAACAAGTCAGCTCGTAAAATTTCTGCCCTGCTAGAGATTTTTCGGTCAACTGTAAGTGCTATTACTGTGAAGTGCAAACGTCTAGGAGCAACAACGGCTCAGCCGCAAAGTGGTATGCCACACATGCTCACAGAACGGGACTGCCGGGTGCTGTAGTGCGTAAAAATCATCTGTCCTCAGTTGGAACACTCACTATTGAGCTCCAAATTGCCTCTGGAAGCAACGTCAGCCCAATAACTGTTAGTCTGGAGTTTCATGCGTGATGCCATGAGTCGGTTGGAGTGGTATAAAGCTCGCCGCCATTGGACTCTGGAGCAGTGGAGATGCGTTCTCTGGAGTGATGAATCACGCTTCACCATCTGGCAGTCCGACGGACGAATCTGGGGTTGGTGGATGCCAGGAGAACGCTACCTGCCACAATGCATAGTGTCAACTGTAAAGTTTGGTGGAGGAGGAATAATGGTCTCGGCTGTTTTTCATGTTTCGGGCTACGCCCCTTAGTTTCAGTGAAGGGACATTTTAATGTTACAGCATACAATGACATTCTAGACGATTCTCTGCTTCCAACTTTGTGGCAACAGTTTTGGTGAAGGCCCTTTCCTGGTTCAGCATGACAATGCCCGCGTGCACAAAGCAAGGTCCATACAGAAATGGTTTGTTGAGATTGGTGTGGAAGAACTTGGCTGGCCTGCACAGAGACCTGACTTCAACCCCATTGAACACATTTGGGATGAATTGGAACGCAGACTGCGAGCCAGGCCTAATTGCCAACATCAGTGCCCGACCTCACTAATGCTCTTGTGGCTGAATAGAACCAAGTCCCCGCAGCAATGTTCCAACATCTAGTGGAAGCCTTTCCAGAAGAGTGGAAGATGTTATAGCAGCAAAGGGGGAACCAACTCCATAAAGCCCATGATTTTGGAATGAGATGTTTGACGAGCAGGTGTCCACATACTTTTGGCCATGTATATTGTATATTGTGTATATTGAAAGCGGGTTGCTCATTATTTTGGCTACCATATCTAAAAGAAAGAGATCTCAGTGACTTTGAAAGAGGGGTCTCAAATGAGCATAGTGTTTCCAGATTTCTATAAAATATGACCTATACTTATTTACAATATGAGCAAAATAGTTTTCCTTACAAATTTGTTTTATTAAGTATGTTAAAATGCAGCTTTTCTGTGTTGGAATGGTGTGGACGTTCCCCAACAACAGAGTGGTGTGGGCATATACCGTTCAAAAAAATTATTCATGTGAGTAGGCCGCTGATTGGCCAGCTCATCCTCTTCTAGACTGCTGATTGGCCAGCTCATCCTCCTCAGGAGTACGACATCATATTCCATGAGTTAATAGCAAGCATGTTTTAAACGGTCTGTTTGACATACAAGTTTGAGGTGGGGGTTTCTAAGTGTTTTTTCTCCAATGAATGCTTTGGCCACAAATACAAGTATAGGATGAGTCAACAACATTATTTAGGTATTTATTTAACATAATATTAACTTTTAAAAGGGAGATTTTCACTGGACAGATATTGGCACCCGTTCCAGCCAATAACAGACTTGTGTATAAAAAAACTACTGACAATATAATTAAAGTGCTGCCAAGTTCATTCTCCCTCCGGGCCAGAACAGTTTAGAGTTGACGAAATATAGCATTTTTACCTCCTCACCTTTGACATATTTTGAGAGACTGAGATGGATTGCAAAGCATGAGACCTCTATAGACGAGAGACTGAGCCCTGCATTGGAAATGTGTGGCGAGATATTGCCTGGAGAGCTGCCCAGATTATGCATTAGCACTGAGGTCTAAGTGCAATGGCTCTATGTAACCTTTATGAATATCATTTATTTTTTGAGCGTCCTCAAACAGTATTTAAACGATTCTCTAATGTCGGACAGCTGCCTGCCACTTCCTGGGACATCCCTCTCATGGTAAGGTCTCAGTGGATGTGACATAATGTCTCATGCAAGGAGTGCCTCAACCTTGGTGGTCCGGCAGCAATACAACTTTATTAAAGTGATTGAGAGTTGTGCAACAGCATTAGTGAGATGGGATCTGCTGCTGTGGCTGGCTGGGGACTTTCCAGCCTTCATGAGAGATGGCAGGGCCCTGTAATATGCCAATAAACAGAGGTGAGCTGGAATAATTCCAACACAACACAGCAGCCTGCAGCAGCAAGTTTCCCATGCAGCCATCACTGGCTCTCTGCACTTCAACAGTTCTCTTTCAATGATTTTGCCTAGAGCCCCACACGTGTGGTGCCTGCTAATAGTGGTGCATGTGTGTGTTGGCTTTCTGTCACCAACACACTGACACGGGCTAGCTAAGGGCTGGGACTTTGGGTGCTGCCCTCACTTCGGTCACCTCTGGGTTAACTAAAGTAGGCTAGTGTTAATTAGGGAACTCCCTATTTCCAGGCAGGTAATGAAGAGTAGTTACATTTCAGCTTCCATTACAGTGTTTCTCATTGGTTGTTTATTCTCAGGTGTGTGAGCATGCATGATTGAATGACTGGGTCAAACCCCAACACTTAACATGAGTAAACATGAATAAAGTGACTCGGTCTATAACAAAGTGGTCAGATGAAGCAGATGCTAAACTACAGGACTGTTTTGCTAGCATAGACTGGAACATGTTCCGTGATTCTTCTGATGGCATTGAGGAGTACACCACATCAGTCACTGGCTTTATCAATAAGTGCATCGAGGACGTCGTCCCAACAGTGACTGTACGTACATACCCCAACCAGAAGCCATGGATTACAGGCAATATTCGCACTGATCTAAAGGGTAGAGCTGCCACTTTCAAGGTGCAGGACTCTAACCCGGAAGGTTACAAGAAATCCTGCTATGCCCTGCGACGAACCATCAAACAGGCAAAGTGTCAATACAGGGCTAAGATTGAATCATACTACACCGGCTCCAACGCTCGTCTTATGTGGCAGGGCTTGCAAACTATTACAGACTACAAAGGGAAGCACAGCCGCGAGCTGCCCAGTGACACGAGCCTACCAGACGAGCTAAATCACTTCTATGCTCGTTTCGAGGCAAGCAACACTAAGGCATGCATGAGAGCATCAGCTGTTCCGGACGACTGTGTGATCACGCTCTCCGTAGCCGACGTGACTAAGACCTTAAAACAGGTCAACATACACAAGGCTGCGGGGCCAGACAGATTACCTGGACGTGTGCTCCGGGCATGTGCTGACCAACTGGCAGGTGTCTTCACTGACATTTTCAACATGTCCCTGATTGAGTCTGTAATACCAACATGTTTCAAGCGGACCACCATAGTCCCTGTGCCCAAGAACGCAAAGGCAACCTGCCTAAATGACTACCGACCCGTAGCACTCATGTCCATAGCCATGAAGTGCTTTGAAAGGTTGGTAATGGCTCACATCAACACCATTATCCCAGAAACCTTAGACCCACTCAAATTTGCATACTGCCCAAACAGATCCACAGATGATGCAATCTCTATTGCACTCCACACTGCCCTTTCCCACCTGGACAAAATGAACACTTATGTGAGAATGCTATTCATTGACTACAGCTCAACGTTCAACACCATTGTACCCTCAAAGCTCATGACTAAGCTAAGGATCCTGGGACTAAACACCTCCCTCTGCAACTGGATCCTGGACTTCCTGACGGGCCGCCCCCAGGTGGTGAGGGTAGGTAGCAACACATCTGCCACGCTGATCCTCAACGCTGGAGCTCCCCAGGGGTGCGTGCTCAGTCCCCTCCTGTACTCCCTGTTCACCCACGACTTCATGGCCAGGCATGACTCCAACACCATCATTAAGTTTGCAGACGACACAACAGTGTCGATCACCGACACAACAGCCTGATCACCGACAACGACGAGACAGCCTATAGGGAGGAAGTCAGAGACCTGGCCAGGTGGTGCCAGAATAACAACCTATCCCTCAACGTAACCAAGACTAAGGAGATTATTGTGGACTACAGGAAAAGGAGGACCGAGCACGCCCCCATTCTCATCGATGGGGCTGTAGTGGAGCAGGTTGAGCGCTTCAAGTTCCTTCCTAGAAGGGTCCAAACACACCAAGACAGTCATGAAGAGGGCACGACAAAGCCTATTCGCCCTCAGGAAACTAAAAAGATTTGGCATGGGTCCTGAGATCCTCAAAAGGTTCTACAGCTGCAACATCGAGAGCATCCTGACTGGTTGCATCACTGCCTGGTACAGCAATTGCTCGGCCTCTGACCGCAAGGCACTACAGAGGTTAGTGCGTAAGGCCCAGTACATCACTGGGGCTAAGCTGCCTGCCATCCAGGAGCTCTACACCAGGTGGTGTCGGAGGAAGGCCCTAAAATTGTCAAAGACCCCAGCCACCCCAGTCATAGACTGTTCTCTCTACTACCGCATGGCAAGCGGTACTGGAGTGCCAAGTCTAGGACAAAAAGGCTTCTCAACAATTTTTACCCCCAAGCCATAAGACTAACTGAACAGGTAATCAAATGGCTACCCGGACTATTTGCATTGTGTGCCCCCCCAACCCCTCTTTTTACTTTGCTGCTACTCTCTGTTTATCATTTTTGCATAGTCACTTTAACTATACATTCATGTACATACTACCTGAATCAGCCTGACTAACCGGTGTCTGTATGTATACCTCGCTACTTCTACAGCCTCGCTACTGTATATAGCCTGTCTTTTTACTGTTGTTTTATTTCTTTACCTACCTATTGTTCACCTAATACCTTTTTTCCACTATTGATTAGAGCCTGTAAGTAAGCATTTCACTGTAAGGTCTACACCTATTGTATTCAGCGCACATGACAAACAAACTTTGATTTAAAGGGTAAAGAGGTATTATTCTTTGGGATTCCTCATATTATAGCCATATCATTAAAAAAATTATAAATAGTCTCCACATGGGAGTATGGCACTGCTCTGATGTCAGTGGGCTAGCTAGCCGATTCACCAGCGTTCCAATGTAATAACATGTCATTTCTCAGACCTCTCTTAGTCACACAACTGGAGGCCTTTTCTTAAGGTCATCTTTTGATGCTAATGCCTTTATAATGAGATGGCGGGTTATTTCGCACTAACCTCCACAGGCGGGACCAAAATACCACCAGATTAAACCTGAAAGCAGTTAGCATTTAATGGAAACTCAAAGTTGCTGCTGCATTATTTATTTTTATGTTTGCAGCCCATTTAATATTTTTTTGTAATGGTTGCATTTTAGGTAATAGATGATCATCAGTAATTGTTGCAAGTGACGTACTGCATTAGCCACATACAGTATTAGTATTTGTGTGCTAGTTGGTAGCCTGTTCCCTCATGTCCCTGGATGTTGAATCTCACTAACAGGGCTATGAGAGTAGACCTCTGTGATACTGTGATGCTGTGGAGATTTACAACAAGGCTCAGCCTAACTCACACATCATAATGGAGGAATAATTCTTCATCTGATCGACTTTCCTCTTACATAAACGACTTTGCTCCTTGTGTCTTTCATGCACAGCAGACAATTCAGCCTGAGGTGGCGGTTGGGAGAGGGGATAGACAGACAATGCTTACTTAGTACGTCATCAACACGCCTGTGTAAAGGCAGAGTGGCAGAAATTGCTTGGCCTTAACACTGAAGGATGATGGCTGGGAATTTGTGTAGCTGCAGGGGCAGCTGACATCCACATTGCCATAAGATTTTGTTTTAACCTTTATTTAAGTAGGCAAGTCAGTTTAAGAACAAATTCTTATTTACAATGACGGCCTACCCCGGCCAAACCCTAATCCGGACGACACTGGGCCAACTGTGCACGGCTCTATGGGACTCCCAATCACGGCCGGTTGTGATACAACCTGGAATTGAACCAGGGTCTTTAGTGACTGCTCTAGCACTGAGATGCAGTGTGTTAGACCGCTGCGCTACTCAGGAGCAATACTGCATTGTGCTTTTCTTGAGCTTCAGATCTTTCCCTGCTTTATTATAGTCCTTTTTTCCCAATTGACAGATGCTGTCAAAGCCTTTTTATTCTCTACAGAAGAGTAAAAAGCAGTGGTATGGTTGGAGAGGAGAGGGGGGTGGGGAGGCGTGGGAACAAGAGGGGGCAAACACCAGCAGCAAGTCTGTCCATTTCCCTTCCTCTCTCTTTCTACTCCAGCTGGTCTTCTCAAAAGCCTGAGTGTATGTTTTCTGTTATCTAAGACACGTGTTCCCTCTCTGGGTCTGTTTACAGCTGTTTTCTATTAGACCACCACTGGCTACCTAGTTATAATGTTCCATACAGGGTAATACTAAGCATGAGCAAGGAAGTATTGCTGGTTAGCAGTCTCATAGTTGCTACAGATGTGCTGGCACCACCATTAGCCTTTGTATAAAATGTCAGTACTATAATTTTTTATTTTCCAAGGGGAAAAGGGACTTCCAAATATGTAAACAACAACAGCAATCTGTCAGTCATGGTATCGCAACTCATGGTCTATGGCTACCATCCATGATGAGAAATCACACACCTCATAATCTATAGCCCTAGCTGTAGGCAGCAATCATCACACCCACCTACAAGGTTATGAAGCAAGGTTTTTAGCTTTAACTGTGGTACATTTTCTCTACTCTCTGCTAGGCCTGTGTAAATGTGTAAGCGTTTTCCGCTGTAGGTCCTGCCCTGGCCCAGGCTGTTGCTGCGGTGATACGGAGAAACCCCTTGGTGCACCAAGTGACGGTGTTAAAAATAGTCCCTCAGAGGCGAGACCAAACACAGCTTACCTGCTACCGCCTCCCTCCCTCCCTCCTTTCAACCCTTCTTCACAGGCTATGTGTTTCACAGGGTTCTAGCCACTCTTTTATGTAGGTTTTTAACCATTGCACTTTTTTGCAGCGTGTTTGTATTTAAGATCAAGACTTCCAATATTATTTTATTTTTACTTCTGAGGCTGAATGTTTCAAGTGATAATCTGCAGAGCAAGCTGGTTTAAATGCGCGATCTTACTCATGTCTTGGACCAGGTCTTCCCTGTAAAATAAGGTTTATGTCAATGAGACTAACCTTGATAGGCTACAGTTAGGGCTATGTAGGATTTCTACACTGCTGTACTTTCTACCTCAATTGATTCAGACTAAAATATTAGTTATTTTAGGCCAGTTGATGGGTGTGTTGTGCTTAGGAGCAGTTCCTAGCTGTGACGTTCAAAAATATTCTTTCAAAATGGGAGAGTGGTGCGGCTTGCTATTTTGACAGTGGGCTTGGCTGTCAGTTGGAAGAGAGGGAATCTCCCCCTAGAGACCTGTCCCCATTAATGCACTCATAGTGCATCTCTCTCTCTTTCTCACTCTCTCTTTCTCTCTCCTGCTCCGCTCTCTATTTATCTTTCTATCTAGTCTCTCTATCAATCTTTTCTATCTTCTCAGTCTCCCCCTCTCTCCCTCTCTGTCTACCCGTCTTCAAAGGAAAGTTTGTTGACGTGTCATCCGTCAGATTTGAGAAAGAGAAGCAGGGCCCGGGCTCTTCGTCTTCAGAATGGAGCACTCTGCTTATGGCAGATTAGTGGGTCAACACTCTATTATCAGAGGGCCAGATTGATGAGGAATGGGAGCACTCTGCTTATGGCAGATTAGTGGGTCAACACTCTATTATCAGAGGGCCAGATTGATGAGGAATGGGAGCACTGCAGGGGCTGCTGAAAGCACACTATATTAGCCAGCTACAGACGTTGCCAAAGGCAGCTGCCAGGCAATCAATAAGGAACTTACCAGCATGAGCTTCTGCAGGAATAGAGGTTCTCTGACAACCTGAAATATACAGCTACAAACACAACCCACAGGCCTTTTGTTCAAGTCACCTCACAGATGGCATGATATCAGATGTAAATCTCCAGTATTTGTGTATGCCCTTTGCCAGGGGACTTGGTTGGCACACTGTGTGCTTCTTAACAGAGTAATGCAACCAAGCTATTGATATTGTTGTGTTAATGCTGACAAGTTTAAGAAAATAGTATATGCTTGGTTACAGCAGCAGTGTGTTGGTTTCCAGGCTCCCAGGTTTCCAGGCTCTCTGGTTTCATATTTGTTTTAAAGATAATTCTTTGCTGCGTTGCACACCTGAGTTATTTGATATCATTGACTATGCTGTAGCTGAATAAGATTGATATGGGGGGGTGTAACGCTCGTCTTTCTCCTCATCTGAAGAGGAGCAAGGATCGGACCAATATGCAGCGTAGTTTAAAGACATAATCACGTTTATTTAAACGAAGACGAAAAACACTTGAACAAACTACAAAATAACAAACGACGTGAACAGACCTGAACTTGAGAACAAAACACATGAACGCACGAACAGGACGGAACACACGAACGAACGAAACGAAACAGTCCCGTGTGGTACAAACACTGATACAGGAACAATCACCCACAAACAAACAGTGGATATAAAGGAAATATTAAGCTATTAAGGTCAGGAACGTGACAGGGGGATATAGAATTGTGTGGCTTTTTCTCTGAGACGTGCCATCACATTGAATCTACATTGAACAAAACTATAAACACAACATGTTGGTCCCATGTTTTCCATACGCACAAATTTATTTCTATCAAATGTTATGCACAGATGTATTTACACCCCTGTTAGTGGGCATTTCTCCTTTGCCAAGATAATCCATTCACCTGACAGGTGTGGCATATCAAGAAGCTGATTAAACAGCATGATCATTACACAGGTGCACCTTGTGCTGGGGACAATAAAAGGACCACCAACCCCTCTTTTACACTGCTGCTACTCTCTGTTTATAATATATGCATAGTCACTTTAACTATACATTCATGTACATACTACCTCAATTGGCCCGACCAACCAGTGCCCCTGCACATTGGCTAACTGGGCTATCTGCATTGTGTCCCGCCACCCGCCACCCATCACCCGCCAACCCCTCTTTTACGATACTGCTACTCTCTGTTCATCATATATGCATAGTCACTTTAACCATATCTACATGTACATACTACCTCAATCAGCCCGACTAACCGGTGCCCGTATGTAGCCTCGCTACTGTTATAGCCTCGCTACTGTATATAGCCTTGCTACTGTTATTTTTCACTGTCTTTTTACTGTTGTTTTTATTTCTTTACTTACCTATTGTTCACCTAATACCTTTTTTGCACTGTTGGTTAGAGCCTGTAAGTAAGCATTTCACTGTAAGGTATTGTATACTGTAAGGTACTGTAAGGTATTGTATTCGGCGCACGTGACAAATACACTTTGATTTGATTTGAATAAAAGGCCACTCTAAAATGTGCAGTTTTGTCACACAACACAATGCTACAGATGTCTCAAGTTTTGAGGGATGTGCAATTGGCATGCTGATTGCAGGATTGTCCACCAGAGCTGTTGCCAGAGAATTGAATGTTAATTTCTCTACCATAAGCCACCTCCAACGATGTTTTATAGAATTTGGCAGTATGTCCAACCGGCCTCACAACCGCAGACCACGTGTATGGCGTTGTGTGAGTGAGCGGTTTGCTGTTGTCAACATTGTGAACAGAGTGCCCTATGGTGGAGGTGGGGTTATGGTGTGGGCAGGCATAAGCCACGGGCAACTAACCCAATTGTATTTTATCGATGGCAGTTTGAATGCACAAAACTACCGTGACGAGTTCCTGAGGCCCATTGTGAGGCCCATTTTGTTTCGGTATCTGTGACCAACAGATGTATTCCCAGTCATGTGAAATCCATAGATTAGGGCCTAATGAATGTATTTCAATTGACTGATTTCCTCATATGAAATGTAACTCAGTAAAATCTATGAAATTGTTGCATGTTGCGTTACTATTTTTGTTCAGTATAGAATAATAAAAGAGTGTGTGATTTAGTGTAGAGCTCAGCAGATACACGGTGGTGGTGTTATAGATCTAGCTGGTATGGGGTCCCTGTGTGTCAGCATAGCAGCTTCCTGAGAGCTGTCACTGTGAAGGCCTTGTTAATCCAGCTCCCCTGTTCCCCCTGTTCTCAGCACAGAGCTCTTGCTCAAACATATTTAATTAAAGGAATTGATGATGGTATGCCCAGGACTCAGAGGTCTCTGCTCGAGTGGAAACCTAGTAACAGCCATATCATTACAAGGTTGACCTCTGGAAACATTGTGTCTTCGACTCTGACACACATGTATCTTGATCCTTCTAGACTTCCATTAGTATGTGTTGACATTATGTGCTCCCGAGGTGTTTGTGAAATTGTAGTTGAAAAGCATTACAACTTTATCTCATTTTACAGATAGAAGTCATCTGTAATATATTGGAGGCTTCAGTTTGGACTGAGGCCAGTATGCCACCTGGAGAGATGTGAGAGACTGGTCCATATTTAGCCAGGGAGAGGGACTGGGGGACAGGGTAGTGTAGAGAGAGGACAGGGACATGGGAAAGGGTACTGCAGAGAGAGGAGAAGTGTTTATATACAGGGTACTGTAGATATGCTGTTCAGGTACACAGAGTGAGCTGTTGTTTCATCTTCCTCCACTATTTCCCCCACCACCCCTCCCAAGTGTGTCCTGTCACAAAGCAACAAGAGGTGAATGTAGAAGAAAACAGAAAATGGAACCTTATCTGTTTTTAATGAGTTATGCAAATGAGTTTGTGGTGTAGTTAATTTACAATCCAAGGACATTTTAATCTAAGATGTACTTTTGTGGTGGGGGGATAAAATGATTAAGCATAACATGATGATTTCACCTTGAGTTGAATCATGTTGTGGTGAAGACAGTGCTGTGGTAATTTAAAAGGTGAATATGCAATTTTACTCTGATGAGAGACAGTGATTCAGTCATGATTGTTTATGAGCCACTGATTTTCAGGTAATCAAAAGAGCACACTCAATTACCTTTATAAAATATATGATATAATGTAACTGTTAGCATCTCCATTCATATTCAGTGACAAGCTCCTCCATTGCCAGATATGAATTCACCTACTCTTAACAGGATAGCTTATTGAATTCCTCTTTCACAAGGGTTTTCATTCATGCGTATGGTTTTATTCTATTTCTATTAATAGTTTCCTGCGTCTCTCAGCACCACTCTACCGGTCCTGTGTCTCTAATGAGGCCATTGTGTTGGCGTAAGAGGTGATCAGAGAACCAGGAAGTGTCAGAGCTTCTGATTACCAATTAATTGCCTGATGGGTCCCACTGGTGACATGGCTCCTCTGATTAGCATATGTATGAACTCGAAGCCGCTTGCTTGTTAGTGCTAAATACATCCTCACACAGACCAATGTAGGATGGAGAGAAGTGGGGAGAAGGGGAGTGGAGGGGGCTGCCATTCAGTGATGACTTAGACAGGATATTCAAACTGTCAGTTTAGTCTTTTAAACAATATTACGAGTTCTTAATTTACAGATCTACAAAAAAGACTGATTATGATTGCTGTCTGAATACTTTGATACTATTTGATCATACGAGAGAAGCCATATTAATGTTATATGAAGCTGTGGTAGTAAATTTAGCATAGCTCTGCACTAGAGCTTAGCAGGGTTGGCTGGGAACTGTGATCGGTTTTCAGAAGGCAGCGAACAATCATGTGTTATATACCATACATAACATCAACGATACAATGAGCATAGAAACGATAACAGGAAACATAAAACAGTTAGGCTACATCCTCAGTGTAAAGAAATGGATAAGAATTCCATTTGTCGCGCATCCTTTTTTTAATGATATTTTTTCTGTATGGTTTCAGCATAGACAAGTGGTGGACGGTGTGTGACAGAGCAGTAAGCCTGAGCAGGGCCGGCTCTAGCCTATCGGGGGCTCTAAGCATGATTTGGTTGGGACACAAATGGTTTTAGTGGCTCCCCTCTTGACGTCGGAGAGTAAAATTTACGTTTTAAAGTGAATTTCCTGCAATTCTACACAGTTTGCCATAGGGCGTAGAGAAAATGTTGCAGTTTTAAATAAAGTTTCTGCAGTTCTATGTATTTTGCCATGGGGCAGAGAGGAAATGTTGCTATTTTATAAGACATTTCATGCAATTCTACCCATTTTGCCATGGGCAGATTGTTTGTTGTTGCAGTTTTAAACCAAGTTTTCAGCAGTTCTAAACATTTTGCCATGGGGCGGAGATACCCCTTGGCAAATACCGTATACCAGTGTATTTGGAAATAACCACGGGATGGTTTTTCAATACCGTTGAAATAATTACGCTTTGACATTTTGGGGTGTTGTGTGTAGTCCAGTGACAAAACATCTCAATTTAATCCATTTTAAATTCAGGCTGTAACACAACACTATGTGGAGCAAGTCAAGGGGTGTGAAGACTTTTTGAAGACACTCTGTACATCTTTGAATATGTGCACTAATGTGAACATTTCAACATGTGTTTCTATGTATCCTATAAGTTGTGTGTGTGCAGTGTGCAGTGCACGTGGGTTATCTGTGCATGCGAATGGAATATCCCCATATCTCACACACATGTACGGCTAGCACAGTTACCGTATAACTGTGTAAACGACGGATATTGATGAAGACCGTCATGAAAATAAAATAACCGTCCTAACTGTTAAAAAATATATATACAGTATACAAAACATTAAGAAAACCTGCTCTTTCCATGACATAGACTGACCATGTGAATCCAGGTGAAAACTACGATCCCTTTTTGATGTCACTTGTTAAGTCCACTTCAATCAGTGTAGATGAAGGGGAGGACACAGGTTAAAGAACGATTTTTAAGCCTTGAGACAATTGAGACATGGATTGTGTACGAAACAAAAGTATGAAAAAGTATGCTCTCACTACTGTAAATCGCTCTGGATTAGAGTGTCTGCTAAATGACTAAAATGTAAATGTAAAAATGTGTATGTGTGCCATTCAGAGGGTGAATAGGCAAGACAAAAGATGTGCCTTTGAACGGAGTATGGTAGTAGGTGCCAGGCGCACCGGTTTGTGCCATGAACTGTAACGCTGCTGGGTTTTTCACACTCAACAGTTTCCCGAGTGTATCAAGAATGGTCCACCACACAAAGGACATCCAGCCATCTTGACACAACTGTGGGAAGCATTGGAGTCAACATGGGCCAGCATCCCTGTGGAATGCTTTCGACACCTTGTAGAGTCCATGCCCAGATCAATTTAGCTTTTTCTGAGGGCAAATGGGGGTGGGGGGGGTTGAGTCCTTTTCTGCTGGAACATGGACTCTACAACGTGATGAAACTTTGTTGCGCCTTGCTGGAACAAGCAAGGTGTTGTAGCAAACAAGTCTTTGGTTTCCTAGGCAATGCCCCTGTCCCTGCAAATAACCACTACATTTTTCAAACAAACAAACAAATATATATTTATTTATTTTGCTATTCGAAACTGTTATTACGGTGGCCACGGTCATTTGGCTGACCAATGACTATCTCACAAATGTCATGAACATCACAGCCCTACACACATGGTGATTGAAAGTGAGAGGCGGTTAATAAAGAGAATGCCCTTTTCTCCAACCTCTCCTGCTCTACCCCGAGTATCACATCCCCACACCGTCTCTGCAGGGGTACAATAGTAGTCGCAATGCTGTGATCCTGTCTGCTCTACCAGTTCACTGCAAATGTTTTTTCCTCAACCGGACCAAAATAAATGGTGCAAAAAGATCATGCTGCTGTGAAAAGAGATTTAATGTAAATAGCAATAAGATGTGATTTGTTTTCTGGAAAGGTAAGCTATTTTTATATGCTACCTGACAAGTGCTTGATACGCTTCAGACTAACGGTGTTATGGAGGTTTTCTTTGCTCGAGGCTTAGGAATTCTAAAAGCAGATTAGTTTATGTGGTGTAATTTGAACCTGATGTAGAATATATTAAACACTGGTAGAATACATTAAACTACAGTAGGGTGGTGTTAGGGTTCACTATGACTTCTAGTGTTTGTAACTGCGTAATGTACTGCACTGACTGTACCAGTGTACATTGTCCATCATTGTTATCCACACATGGCTTCAGGAGTTAAATTAAGATAGGTAATAACATTCCACTACAGGACACTTCACAGTTCCCCTGAGTGTGGTGTAACATTAACACATTTTGCTGCTTTTGTATCGCTGATGAATGCAGTTGAAAAATCAGTATTATGAAGGGTGAAGGATTTTTCTTCCATTGTATTTGGAACTCCTATTGGAATAGAGCCATGCGTTGGCTTGGAATGAAGCCAACATGGTCTATACTAAGTACCAACCACCTGTGTGTTGTCCCCTCAATGACAGAAGTAATAACTGCTTCTGAACTGACCACTAACCACTGTGTGTTGTTCTCTGTGTTGACAGAAGGAATGGCTGTGTCTCAACTGCCAGACCCAGAGGGCTCTCTCTGGACAACTGGGAGACATGGGAAAGATGGCCCAGCCCCAACCCATCAAGACCCAGGCCCAGCCCACACCACTCCCTGTAGTCGCAACCACCAAGACAGAGCCCCAGCCTCCAGCAGCAGCAAGCAGCAAGGCCCAGCCTTTCCCTAAAACACAGCCCCCATCCCAGGCTGTCACCTCAGTGCCCACTCCGCCTACACCAACACCTGGCCTTGCACAAATGGAGCTGGAACCAAAGATAGAAGTCCCCAAGGCTGAAGCTCCCATGACGGTCGCCAAGGCTGAGGCTCCTGAGACGGAAGTCCGTAAGGTGGAGATCACCAAAACAGAGGCACCAAAAATGGAGCCTTCTGTGGCAGAGTTTCCTAAGGCTGTGCTGCCTAAACCTGTACCACCTAAATCTGAACCACCCAAAACTGATGCTCCAGCAGTAGCTGCTCCAGTTGCCTCTGTCCTAGTGACTGAGGCCATGACTCCTCCTGCTCCTCTGTCCACCACAGTGGCTACTGCTGTTGCTGTCACTCCAGCCACTGTGGAGGAGAAGCCAGAGGCTGAGGCTCAACCAACAGAGCTACCTAAACCAGCAGAGGAGAAGGTTGAGAAGCAAGCGAAACAACAGGAACCGCTTTATGTTGCTCCACAACCAGTCCAAACTGATACTATCAAGGAAGTGGCCACTCCATTGGTTGAAAAGGTGGATGATGTCCTTCCTGAACCTCAGCAAATACTCACTGAGAAGGAGACTGTGAAGGTAAGTTTTTGTTTAACATATGAATCAATTTATTGTTGTTATCATAATTCCTATTCAAGATTGTGATCCCATACAAATATAGATCTCTGCCATAGGTGTTAACTGTTCACACACATATAATTTGCTCCAGCCATAAACAAAATAGAAGTGTACCGTGCATTCGGAAAGTTTCAGACTTCCCTTTTTCCACATTTTGTTACGTTACAGCTTTTTCTAAAATGGATTAAATAAAATATTTTCCTCATCAATCTACACACAATACCCCATAATGACAAAGTGAAAAACAGGTTTTTAGAAATGTTTAGAAATGTATTAAAATAAAAAAACTGAAATACCTTATTTACATAAGTATTCAAACCCTTGCTATGAGACTCGAAATTGAGCTCAGGTGCATCCTGTTTCCATTGATCATCCTTGAGGTGTTTCTACAACTTGATTGGAGTCCACCTGTGGTAAATTCAATTGATTGGACATGATTTGGAAAGGCAGACACCTGTCTATATATGGTCCCACAGTTGACAGTGCATGTCAGAGCAAAAACTAAGTCACGAGGTTGAAGGAATTGTCCGTAGAGCTCTAACACAGGATTATGTCGAGGCACAGATCTGTGGAAGGGTACCAAAACATTTCTGCAGCATTGATGGTTCCCAAGAACACAGTGGCCTCCATCATTCTTAAATGGAAGAAGTTTGGAACCACCAAGACTCTTCCTACGGCTGGCCGCCCGGACAAACTGAGCAATCGGGGGGGAAGGGCCTTGGTCAGGGAGGTGACCAAGAACCCGATGGTCACTCTGACAGAGCACCAGAGTTCCTCTGTGGAGATGGGAGAACCTTCCAGAAGGACAACTATCTCTGCAGCACTCCTCCAATCAGGCCTTTATGGTAGAGAGGCCAGACGGAAGCCACTCCTCAGTAAAAAGCACATGACAGCCTGCTTGGAGTTTGCCAAAAGGCAAGATTGAACTCTTTAGCCTGAATGCCAAACGTAACGTCTGGAGGGAACCTGGCACCATCCCTACGGTGAAGGATGGCAGTAGCAGCATCATGCTGTGGGGAGGTTTTTCAGCGACAGGGACTGGGAGACTAGTCAGGATTAATGGAAAGATGAACGGCGCAAAGTACAGAGAGTTCCTTGATGAAAACCTCCTCCAGAGCGCTCAGGTCCTCAGACTGGGGCAAAGGTTCACATTTTCAACAGGACAACGACCTTAGTACAGGCCAAGACAACGCAGGAATGGCTTCGGGACAAGTCTCTGAATGTCCTTGAGTAGCCCAGCCAGAGCCCGGACTTGAACCCGATCAAACATCTCTGGAGAGACCTGAAAATAGCTCTGCAGCGGCGCTCTTCATCCAACCTGGCAGATCGAAATGATCTGCAGAGAAGAATGGGAGAAACTCCCCAAATGCAGGTGTGCCAAGCTTGTATGGTCATACCAAAAAATACTTCAGGTTGTAATCGCTGCCAAAGGAAGGTGCTTCAACAAAGTACTGAGTAAAGGGTCTGAATACGTATGTAAATATCATTTTTCGGTTTCTAAAATGTTTTTTTTTTTTTGCTTTGAAATTATGGGGGGATTGTGTGGCTGTAAGGCTGTAACGTAACAAAATGTCGAAAAAGTCAAGGGTGTGAATACTTTCCGAATGCACCGTATAAGACATACACTACCGGTCAAAAGTTTTAGAACACCTACTCATTCAAGGGTTTTTCTTTATTTTTACTATTTTCTCTATTGTAGAATAATAGTGAAGACATAAAAACTATGAAATAACACACATGGAATCATGTAATAACCAAAAAAGTGTTTGAGTGGCTTATATTATATTTCAAATCTTATATTTGAGATTCTTCAAATAGCCACCCTTTGCCTTGATGTCAGCTTTGCACACTTGGTATTCTCATCCAGCTTCATGAGGTCTTCACCTGGAATGCATTTCAATTAACAGGTGTGCCTTCTTAAAAGTTAATTTGTGAAATTTCTTTCCTTCTTAATGTGTTTGAGCCAATCAGTGTTGTGACAAGGTGGGGGGGGGGGGGGGGGGTATACAGAAGATAGCCCTATTTGGTAAAAGACCAAGTCCATATTATGGCAAGAACAGCTCAAGTAAGCAAAGAGAAATGACATTCCATCATTACTTTAAGACATGAAGGTCAGTCAATGCGTCAACCATCACGCTCTATGATGAAACTGGCTCTCATGAGGACCGCCACAGGAATGGAAGACCCAGAGATACCTCTGCTGCAGAGGATAAGTTCATTAGAATTACCAGCCTCAGAAGTTGCAGCCCAAATAAATGCTTCACAAAGTTCAGGTAACAGACACATCTCAACATCAACTGTTCAGACGAGACTGTTTGAATCAGGCGTTCGTGTTCGAATGGCTGCAAAGAAAACACTACTAATGGACACCAATAAGAAGAAGAGACTTGCTTGGTCCAAGAAACATGGGCAGTGGGCATTAGACCAGTGGAAATTTGTCCAAATTGGAGATTTTTGGTTTCAACCGGCGTGTCTTTGTGAAACATGGTGTGGGTGAACGGATGATCTCCGCATTTGATTTCCCACCGTAAAGTATGGAGAAGGAGGGATTATGATGTGGGGGTGCTTTGCTGGTGACACTGTCTGTGATTTATTTAGAATTCAAGGCACTCTTAACCAGCATGGCTACTACAGCATTCTGCAGCGATACGCCATCCCATCTGGTTTGGGCTTAGTGGGACTATTTTCAACAGGACAATGACCCAACACACCTCCAGGCTGTGTAAGGGCTATTTTACGAAGAAGGAGAGTGATGGAGTGCTGCATCAGATGACCTGGCCTCCACAGTATCGACCTTTTCCAAATTGAGATGTTTTGGGATGAGTCGGACCACAGAGTGAAGGAAAAGCAGCCAACAAGTGCTCAGCATATGTGGGAACTCCTTCAAGACTGCAAGCTGTCATCAAGGCAAAGAGTGGCTATTTAAAGAATCTCAAATTTAAAATATATTTTGATTGGTTTAACACTTATTTGGTTACTACATGAATCCATATGTGTTATTTCATAGTTTTTATATCGTCACTATTATTGTACAATGTAGAAAATAGTCAAAATAAAGAAAAACCCTTGAATTAGTAGGTGTTCTAAAACTTTTGACCGGTAGTGTATATTTTGATTTATCTATGCATAGGACAAGCACATTTTCATCTGATGCTTTTTTATTTTCAGGAGAAGGAGAAAGAGCCAACTGCAGCCTCCCTCCTAGCAGGCCAGGTAGTAGCTGAGGTACCATCCAGCCCAGCCAGTTCATTTGAGGCTGACATCAAGCCTGAGGACTATAGTGACAAGAGCCAGGATGGACCAGACATATTTCCCATCTCACAGGGCTCCTACACCTCCGAGGGGGAGCTGGATGAGTTGCAGACAGTCAGAGATGTCCCTATCATGGACACAACCCCTGACACAGCCATGCCTGCCAAGGAGGAGGGGAATGGGGCAAAGAGGCTTCTGAGTTATGTGCCAATGGAGGAGAGCAGCGGGAGCGAACCCTCTCCCTCGCCCAAGCTCCAGAGACGGAGGTTAAGTGCGATAGCGGTCAGCACGGCAGCCTCATCCAGCAGCGAGGACTACAAAGATGACAGCCCTACAGACAGCCCTCCAGACAGCCCAGACTCATTCGTGAATGAGGAGGAGTTAATACGCAGGCAGATCATGGGGATGATGGGAGAGGAGGAGATGTCTCTCTCAGAGGAGGAGGGAAAAAAAGAGAAAGAGAGCAGAGTTGAGGAGACCATGGATGCTGTGGTGGATAACACATCATGTAAAGCCAAGACTCTGTTAAAAAAAGGCAGTATAGATGATGAAGACAGCCCAGCCAGGATACCTTCTCTGCCATGGTCTGAGCCTAAATCTATTGTAGAGAGTGCTGAACTCACTGAGGAAATCCCTGTGTATAAGAAAGCCATGCCCATGATGCCGCAGAGAACGAAGAGCATGGACGATGGGGATTCAGAGGTGGAGAGCATCACAGATTCTCTGGAGGACAGGTCCAAAGGTGAGGGGTCATCCAGCGTCCAAGTGTCCAGCTTCACACCTGGAACCTCCCCCACCTCAGCCTCTTCTCTGGAGGAGGACAGCGACAGCAGCCCCAGCCACAAGAGGAGTGGGGAGGGGAAACAGCCCCGCAAGGCCAAGCACAGGCATTCCGGCCAGCCATTCCCCACCATCGAGGACTCGTCAGAGGAGGAGGAGCTCAGGGAGGAGGAGGATCACCTCAAGGAGCAGGATAAACCGAAGGATTCGGACCAGCAGCAGGGGAAGAGGATCTCCAAGAAGTCGAAAAGGGATAAAGATGATCTCCGAGCTCAGAGGAGAAGGGATCTCCCTCTAACCTCACCCTGTAACCTGTCTTCCATTGATGATGCCTCACCCACTGAGGAGGCAAGGCAGGCTAGGGAGATGGAAGCACTTCACAGGACATCAGTCTCTGACTATTTTCCTAGCATGGAGTCTGATTCAGACGCCTTTCACACAGAGACCAGGATAGTTGTCCCTAAAGGACAAAAGTTCAGTACTGCAAAGCCACTAAAGAGTGCAGAGGATGAATATGAGGAGATGCTTCAGATAGCTAGATCTCCTAAAGGAGAGACAGAGCCATTCCCTGAGATAGAGCCACTCTACGGAGGCATGGCCATAGAGGACTACCTCTACGAATCCCTAGTGGAGGAGCCTGAAGCTAAACGTACTTCAGCCCGACCAGAGCAGCCCAGTAAAGACCCCGCTAAAGAGCCGGGGAAGAAAGGTTTGAGGTCTCCTGAAGAGGTGTATGAGGAGATGATGCTGAAGAAGAAGGAACTGATGTTGATAGAGCAGGAGTTTCAGAAGGTTCAGTCAGCTATCAACACTCCAAATCCTGAGATACATGTTACTGCACCATCCTCTGCTGCAGCTGAGAGCTGCAGAGTTGGTGAGGCCGAGGGAGAGAAGCCTATGTTAGATGCTGGTTCTACCTACGTTAAGAGGAAGAAACGTCCTGCTCCACCACGGCCCTCTGAACCTCCTAAACGGCCTGAGGTAGACGTTGCCAAGCCAACAGTTCCTCAGGATATGACTATGAGGAGGGCTCTTTTCCCTATACCGGACTTGAAGATCACCCAGTGTTCCTCTGGAGAGGATGAGACGGACGATAGTATAATAGAGGAGTATGGAGTGGGAGTGTCCTCTGATATTACCCCTACTTATGAGTCTGAGACTAAAAAAGAGCTAGAGTCCACTTCAGTTTCAGAGCATGCACCAACAACAGAGGTAGCTGACATTGAACCCATCACTGTGGTGTGTGAGGTTTCCCCAGCTACAGCTACTCCAGGTCCTGTCTTTGCCCCTGAGACAGTTCTAGCCTCCAGTACGACCACCACACCTTCACAGGTCTCTCCAGTATCATCTCCCACCTCACCATCGACTCCAGACTCAAGTCTAGCCTCCAATGCTACGTCCTCCTCCTCTTTCCAAGCTCAAAGTCCTCTCTCTTCCGACTCTACTGCAGTGTCTACTCCGACACCAGACTTGGCCAAAGCAGCAAGTCCCTTTGCAGCTCAGCCGCCTATTGATATCTCCCCTCCTTCTATCGCTCCCATTATGGCTGTTTCTCCAACCACAGTTTTGGTCACAATACAAGATGTGGTGAAAGATCCAACCCAAGCACCAACACCAGCTACAACTACAGCCGATGCTACAGCTTCTCCAGCCCAAGCCCCAGCCCCTGTCTCAACCCCTGTCTCAGCACCTGCCTCAGTGGTGGTACAGATACCTGATCCATATGCAGTCCAAATGCCAGACCTGGTTAAATCTCCATCCCAGATGGCTGCTCAGGTTCTACCTTCTGTGCAGGTCAGAGCACAAACTCCAATACCAAGCCCAGTACATTCTCAAGCACAATCTCCAGTCCCAGCTGCTCCTAGTGCTGTGCCAACTCCAGTCTCTGCTCCAACTCCTGCCCCAGCTCCAGTTGTAGTCCAAATGCCAGACCTGGTTACCATCACCTCTCCAGTTTCACCCCAAGCCCCACTACCTGTGTCAGCCCCAGCTCCTGCCCAGGCTACAGTGGTGCATTCAGTCCCTGTCCAGGCTGCTGCTCCAACCCCAGTAGTAGTACCAGCTGTAGGGACACCCCGAATCCAGAGACAAGCCTCCACCAAAAAAGCCCCACCTCCTCCTCCACCTCGCTCTATGTCAGTCTCCCTGCCCCAGACCTCAGCAGAGCCTAACTCAATCAGGGCTGTCCAACATGTCTCCCCGACCATGACCACCGCTATAGCCATTGGAGCAGGTCTGCCTAGCCAGCCCATACAGTCTGTGGTGGTGGATATACAGCCACAGATGGAGCAGGTCAGGCCAAAGGGTGGTGCTGGCCCTCAGGTCATGATGACCCCAACCAGACAGGGGCATGTGGTCATCATAGTTCCTAATGTGGAGAACATGTCGGTGCTCAGCCAGTCGACCCAAGACCTTGTGGCATACTCAGTGGCAATAACTACCACTTCTACTGTTGATAAAGGCAGTAGTCTGATGGCAGCAGGGCCTGTGGTTGTGAGTGTTGCTCCTTTCCCTACTGCTCCCTCTGTTCCTGCTGTACCCAGCTCAGACATATGTATACCTGTGGCAGATACACCACCACCTCCACCTCCTCCCACTCCTCCACCACCTCCTGCCACCTTACCCAAGCCAGCGGTTTATCCCAAAAAGCCTTCTGTTTCCACCCCACCTTCAGTCCCAACCACAGTACCAGTCTCAACTGCTGTGACAATGGCACAGGCAACTGTAACAACCACAGGCCCCAGTCCAGTACACAAGGCATCTGCACCCCCTCCAGTCCCTCCCAAGCCTGTGTCCATCCCTGCAGGGCTGGTGTTCAGCCACCGTCCAGGGGAAAGCATCAAACCTCCAGTGGTTCCCACCGCTAGCCACACACTTCCCAGGACCAGAGAAGTGGTACCAAATGCCAGCATAGCAAAGCCATTCACAGCCACAACACTGCCCAGGACCAGAGAACCTCCCAATGCCCTGTATCTGAGTCTGACCACCCCAGTGGAGCCCAAGATGAGTGCTGCCTCGCCCAGGTCCCCTCTGTCTCCGAGGTATGCCAATTGTCTGGAAACGTATGTGGTGATAACGCTTCCCTCAGAGCCTGGCACACCCACAGAGGGCATCACTGTCCAAGCCCCCATCAGGAGAGGATCCATCCCCTCCACTATGCAGACATGCCCAAGGGATAGGACTACACCTTCAGAACAACAGTCACCCATTACGGCCTTCTCAGCCCAGGCCACTGTCAGGAGAGCGTCAGTTCCCTCATTGAGGCAGCTGCCACCACCAACAGCAGCAATAGTACCAGTCGAAGTAGCAGCACCCCTAGAGGGAGTCACTGCAAAAGCAAGGCAGCCTTCCATGCCATCAGCTATGCAGCCTCCACACGGTGTGGCTGAGGTGGTTACCATTTCAGCAGGGTCAGAGATGCCTATTCAGGTACACAGTGTCAGAGCTCCAATAAAGAAACCGTATATACCTCCAACAGCCCAGCCACAACAGAACGTGTCTGACGTTAGGACAATGCCATCAGAGCCACAGGTTCCTGTAGAAGTGTCTGCAGCTCAAGCTTCTGGTAGAAGGGCATCAATACCTGATGTACCTCAGCAGCCACAATATGTGGCTGCTTTACCAGCAAAGCAGGTCATACCTACAGATGTAGTTTCAACTGAGGCCATGCCGGGAAGAGCATCAATACCATCAGAAATGCAACAACCACAAACCATGGGAGAGTTATTAGCAATGTCCTTAGAAGCTATGCCCCCAACCATCCATCAGTCAGCATCACTGATAGAGGTGGTTTCAACTGAGGCCATCTCTAGAAGAGCATCAATACCATCAGAAATGCGGCAACCACAAATCATGGCTGAGGTAATGTCCTTGCAGCAGGAGAAACCTACCGAAGCTATTGCCAGCCAAGTCCATGTAGAAGCTACACCCTCAACCATGCATCAGTCAGCATCACTGATAGAAGTGGTTTCAACTGAGGCCATCTATAGAAGAGTGACAATACCATCAACAATGGAGCAACCACAAACCATGGCAGAGGTAGCAGCAATGCACTTAAAGCAGGACATACCTACTGAAGCTATTGCCAGCCAAGTCCATGTAGAAGCTACACCCTCAACCATGCATCAGTCACCATCACTGATAGAAGTGGTTTCAACTGAGGCCATCTATAGGAAAGAATCAATACCATCACAAATGCAGCAGCCAAAAGCCATGGCAGAGGTAGCAACAATGCCCTTACAGCAGGAGATACATATCAAAGCTATCACCAGCCAAGTCCATATAGAAGCTTCACCCTCAACCATCCACCAGTCACCATCACTGATAGAGGTGGTTTCAACTGAGGCCATCTCTAGAAGAGCATCAATACCATCACAAATGCAGCAACCACAAACCATGGCTGAGGTAATGTCCTTAAAGCAGGACATACCTACTGAAGCTATTGCCAGCCAAGTCCATGTAGAAGCTACACCCTCAACCATGCATCAGTCAGCATCACTGATAGAAGTGGTTTCAACTGAGGCCATCTATAGCCTCGCATCAATACCATCACCAATGCAGCAGCCACAAACCATGGCAGAGGCAGCAGGAATGCCCTTACAGCAGGAGATACCATCAATAGCATCAGCTGCACCGCAACCACAAGCAGTGGCCGAAGTGAGGACTTTGCATTCAGAGTATGAAATGCCTACGGAAGTTAGAACAACTGAGGCCACTACCACTAGAAGGACATCCATATACTCTGTAGCACAACAACCATACACATTGGCTGAAGTGATGACTTACCCATCAGAATATGAAACACCCATCCAGGTGGTTACAACTGAGGCTATTTCCACTACAAGAAGAGCGTCTATAACCATGCAGCAACCCCTTAGTATGGCCCAGGTTATCACAATGCCTGCAGAGCCAGACGTAGAGGCATATGCTGCCCAAGTCCCATACAGGAGAGGATCCATCCCCTCAGCAGTGCAACCACCACAGGCAGTACCAGAAGTGCTGATTTATTCATCAGCGCATGAGACCCCCCTGGAATTCATTACAATTGAAGCCTACACCAGGAGAATGTCAGTTCCATCTATCCAGGAGATTCCCCAGACCGTCCCGGTGGCTCCAGTCACCATCACCAGGAAATTCCACCATGAGTCAATCGAGAGCCAGGAGATCCATGGGCCTGAAAAGGTGGTGAACAGCCTGAGCCACATGTACTCCTCATCTATCTCCACCTCAGCCCAGCCCCCGGAGAGCCTGCCCAGCCTGGTCACTCAGGTGGTCACCACCGAGGTTCAGAGAACCACTGTGTCTTTGGTCCATGAGAGGCTGCCCCAGGTTCCTGCATCCAATGGAGTGGCCATCACCATCCAGCCAGACTTGGTTAAAGTCCAGCCCTCTCCCAAACAGAACGGGAAGATCTACTCCGGTGATGCCATTGACCTCCGCACCATTAAGGTTGGCGTGAAGATGACCGATTCAGGGATGGACTTGACGCCTCAGGAATCAAGTCGCCAGTCCATCTGTAGCAACTCTAGTGGCCGACATACAGCAGTGCAGCCAGAGATAGTGAACTTGAGTGCTGAGATCACCCCTTCCGCTACGCTATCTGTTGTCACTGATAGCATCACTATCGTCACCTGTTCAGACACCATTGAGTCCTACACCAGCGAGCCAGCAGAAATACCTTTAGATTTGCAGGGTTATGTTGCCTCCATGCCTCTCCCTCTCACCACATACAAACCATTCCAGCCTCTGGCACAGATAGTGTACAGACGGGTGGACTCTCCGCCTATCATCAACACAGTGTTAGCCACAGACACAGTGACACCAATCAACCTGTCTTATGGAGCCTCCATGGTAAATAGCAGACTTCCAGTGACCATGGCCCCCGCTATCACCAACGTGGGGGATATGCTCTCAGAGCCGGCAGGGGCTGTGGATCTGTCCACCTCTAGACCCCTCAGGGCCATGGTGGCTCTATCTGACAAGAGCCCTGGTGTGGTGACCACAGTCATAGAGGATGATGGGACACCCATAGATCTGACAGCTGGGAGGAATGTGTGCTGTGATGTCATCTACAAGCTACCCTTCACAGGGAGCTGTAGGACCCAGCCGCCGGTTATTACCCAGCCTGACAACCGCTTCGGTTACAGAGACGACCACTACCAGTATGATCATGCTGGGGTTTACGGCATCAAGGGCCTGAACGGCAAGGCCATGTCTGAGACCAACCTGGCAGATGCAGGACTGTTCCTCTATGATGGAAAGACCAGATATAACTATAACGGAGCCTCGGACAGTGCAATAGACCTGACAGCTGCTAATATGTCCGCAGGTTGGTATGGTAGAAATATAGCATGTTTACTAGGTTTTGGGTTCTTTTCAACTTTTTACCTGCTTGAATTTTATTTCTGAATGGTAACCTATTTCTCTGGGCATTGTTTTACATCAGTTATCATTATGTTAATTTTCTAGTGTGATTAAAAATGTGCATTTACTGTACTTTTGCATGATTTGTGAAACTATCTTGATTTTAATAAATGTCCTGTTTCTTTTGTCTTTTCTTTCTTTTACACAGATGCATGCGTATGCCTGCGTGTTCTCCCACAATATTTTGGCTTTGCATCGTGCTAGCTGGACAGACTGAATATACTTGCATGCTTAGTGTTATGATCTCCCCAAATCGAATCTGCATGGCCTCTTTTTGTACAGAAAGTTATGATGCTATAATCATTGACTTAAACCTACATTTCTGGACCCATCATAACAGGTGAAGCTCTAGACTACACCAGTAAAGCTGCTGGGGCGTATACGGGGATATCCACTGCTCCATATTCCCAGGTCCCTGCTTATAGTGTCTTTAGATCCTCAGACGGAATGGTATACTCCTCCATAGCAGCCCCTGTTCCTTCTACATACCCCATCACCACTCAGCCAGGTTCCATCTTCAGCACCACCCTACCTCCTACCACAACCCTCCAGGAGCAGCCAGCACCAGCTCCACATCCCTATGGCTTTATTCCCACCAGCGACCCTGGCCAACAGATCATCAGCCTGGACACTAGCCTGCCCAAGGACCTGCTGCCCAGTGCTCTGGCTGACATCATGACTGGCTTCCCTGACCTGTACTCTGACCAGACACTGGAGGCCATCGCAGCCTCTCTGGACGCCCTGGCTTCATCGCCCATGTTCCCCGGTCTGGATGACAGCAAGATCACCCAGTACCAGATGGAGAGGGAGTTCCTGGAGCTGGAGAAGCTGAAGCAGCTGTGTCTGGCTGAGGAGCTGGAGTGGGAGAGGCAGGAGATCCAGCGCTACCGTGAACAGGAGCAGATCATGGTGCAGAGGGAGCTGGAAGAGCTACAGGTATGAATGTGTGTGTACAGTATATGTCTCCTGTGTTAATGTATGGTCGTGGTCACTGTTCATGCTCACTGTTTTTAATATGTTCGTAATCAGTTACTGTAAGGTGATCGACAATAATGTTAATCTAATCTATTCTATTCTACAGGCTCTGAAACAACAACTGTTAATGCAACAAGAAGAGGAGCACCATGCACAACTTATAGCCCAGCAAGAGACCTACAACCAGCAGAGGCAACAGTTAGAGCAGATCCAACAACTCCAGGTGCAGCTACAGCACCAGCTAGATGAGCACTGCAGTACTACAGGGTCAGACAACCTGCTAGAGAAGCAGTATACAGGGGTTGGGGATAACGGCCAATACTGGCCTGTTAGGGATGAGTCCACCACCTCATCCACTGTCACCCAGCTAGAGGGTGGGCAGTATGTAACCAGCGAGGGTCAGAGAGAGGGTGGAGGTCAGGACCAGCTGCAGCTCAGTAGGAAACAACCAGCAGGGTCTAACCAGCCTGGGGACCAGGGGTATGGTACAGGAGTGGTAGGGAAGAGGATAGTGGACAGTGGGGTCCAGACAGACGATGAGGACTCAGTAGACAGGATGTATGTAGGGAGGAGGAAGAGGAACAACAGGAGGGGTGTAGACAGCAGTGTTCAGACTGATGATGAGGAGGACCAAGAGGATGAGTGGGACATGCCAACCAGGTCGAGGCGGCGCTCCCGCTCCAGTAAGCACAGCGGTGAGGGGAAACACGGTGTCTCTAAGGTCTCCAGCATTGCCATCCAGACTGTTGCAGAGATCTCTGTCCAGACCGACCACTCCGGGAGCATCAAACGCCCCAGCATCCAGATGGACACTAAGGTGGAGATCATCAAACACATCTCAGCCCCAGAGAACTCTCAGAGAGGTGGCAGTCTCAGCTGCCAGACAGACGCAGACCGGAGGCACCACTCACCGGCAGACATCACCCCCAAGTCCCCCAAGGTGCTCTACTCCCCTGCGTCCACCCTCTCCTCCAGTAAGGCCATGGAGGGAGGGCAAAAGATGCCGACCACTGACCCGACCAGGTTTTCCTCCAGCCCTAGGATGCTGAAGCCTGGACAGAAGTCTATGTCTGACCCAAAATCTCTCAGCCATACCATCGAGGACAGGATAGGCTACCACTACTCAGACAGCTACTCTGTAAGTCATTGCAGTAAGAATACTGGGAATATAAAATAGTGTTAAATATGACCATGCTAAAGGCATAGTAAAACACATTGATTGCATGCTGTTGAAATGTTTGTTGAAAGTAAAAACCTTGCAATAGTATTAAAGTGTCGCTCCAGAACTTTTGTATAATTTCAACCAGTAGTTTTGAAAGTGTTGCTCACAAGCCAAAACGGGTCCCCGATTTTTCTGTACTATGTCATCCAAATGTGTTCTATGTCATCCATTTCGTATGATATATTACGTCCTGCAATTAACATGATTATTATATAAAAAAAAAAATTTTTAAATCATATGATATGTTACAAATTTTTGTGCTTAAGATCCCGAACTGCATCTTAAAGTACTCTTATCTTATCTATTGTCTTATTGATTTTTCCTCTGTCTGTCCTAGGGCCAGGGCTCTTCGTCAGGCACTGGAAAGAAGGTGAAGAGGACCCTTCCCAACCCACCCCCTGAAGATGACCCTCTGACTGGCCCGTCAGGTTACAGCACCAACTCAACCCGCCGCCGGCTTGGCCGTCACACCACCATGGCCCGGGCCAAGATCCTGCAGGACATTGACAAGGAGCTGGATCTAGTGGAGAGAGAGTCATCCAAGCTCCGCAGGAAACAGGCCGAGCTAGATGAGGAGGAGAAAGAGATTGATGCCAAGCTGAGGTAATTTATGAATTTTACCATTTGGGAAAGTGGCAAGTCATTTAAGAACCAGTTTTGATTTACAATACAATAGCATACTTTAGATGAGTAGAACACATTGGTGTGTATGAAGTGATCACCCCCCAGGCATAATGGGACCCTTGTCATCCAAAAATGTATACTTTTGACTGATCTGTTCATAGAACATTCTTTCAAGAGTCTTGATGACTCAAGGTGCTTCAAGGTGCTTTTTGGACTAGATGGATCCCATTATGTCTGGCGATAACAACACACTGCATTCCACTATAAGAACCTCGTACCAATTCATACCAACGGTCAAGCATGGTGGTGGTAGTGTGATGGTTTGGGGATGCTTTGCTGCCTCAGGACCTGGATGACTTGCCTTAATAGAAGGAACCATGAATTCTGCTCTGTATCAGAGAATTCTACAGGAGAATGTCAGGCCATCCGTCTGTGAGCTGAAGCTGAAGCACAGCTGGGTCAGGCAGCAAGACTATGATCCAAAACACACATTCAAGTCTACATGAAAATGGTTAAAAAGCAACTCATTTGAAGTCAAAGTCCAGACCTAATCCCAATTGAGATGTTGTGGCAGCACTTGAAACGAGTAGTTCATGCTTGAAAACCCACAAGTGTCGCTGAGTTAAGACAGTTCTGCATGCAAGAGTGGGCCAAAATTCCTCCACAGCAATATGTGAGACTGATCAACAACTACAGGAAGCATTTGGTTGCAGCCATTGCAGCTAAAGGTGGCACTAACTGTAACCAGTGCCTGCAACCTGGTTCAGGTTGTCAGTCAACCTACCAGGGTAGTTACAAACAGCACAGGAATTAAATCATCAACATGTATTGATCACATTTTTACTAACGCTGCAGATATTTGCTTTAAAGCAGTATCCATAACCATCAGATGTAGTTATCACAATATAATAGCCATATCTAGGAAAAATAAATAAATGTTAAGTTCCAAAGGCTGGGCCTAATATAGTGTATTAGAGGTGATACAATACGTTTTGTAGTGATTCATATGTTGATGATTTAAAGAATATTTGCTGCTCTGTGGTGTGTAATGAGGAGCAACCAGACGCTGCACTTGACACATTTATAAAATTGCTGATTCCAGTTACTAATCAGCTCACACCCATTAAGAAAATTACTGTAAAAACTGTTAAATCCCCTTGGATTGAAAACTGGGATGGTTGAGAGGGAGGAGGCAAAAGGTATGGCAAATAAGTCTGGTAGCCCAACTGATTGGCAAACATACTGGACATTAAGAAATCATATAACTAAGCTAAATAATTTAAAAAAAGAAACAATACTATGAAACAAAGATAAAGTATTTAAAGAATGATAGTAAAAAGCTTTGGGGCACCTTAAATGACATTTTGGGGGGAAAAGCCTCGACTCCATCATTAATTGAATCAGATAGCTAATTTATCACAAAACCCACTAATATTGCTAACTACTTCAATTACTTTTTCATTGGCAAGATAAGCAAATTTAGGGATGACATGCCAGCAACAAACGCTGACACTACACATCCAAGTATATCTGACCAAATTATGAAAGTCAATAATTGTACTTTTGAATTCCGTAAAGTCAGTGTGGAAGAGGTGAAAAAATGATTGTTGTCTATCAACAATGACAAGCCACCGGGGTCTGACAATCTGGATGGAAAATTACTGAGGATAATAGCGGACTGAGGATAATATGTGCCACATCTTCAATTTAAGCCTACAAGAAAGGGTGTGCCCTCAGGCCTGGAGGGAAGCTAAAGTCATTCCGCTACCCAATAATAGTGAAGCCCCCTTTACTGGCTCAAATAGCCGACCAATCAGCCTGTTACCAACCCTCAGTAAACTTCTGGAAAAATGGTGTTTGACCAGATACAATGCTATTTCACAGTAAACAAATTGACAACAGACTTTCAGCACGCATATAGAGAAGGACACTCAACAAGCACAGCACTTACACAAATTACTGATGATTGGCTGAGAGAAAATGATTAAATAATGATTGTGGGGGCTGTCTTGTTAGACTTCATTGCAGCTATTGACATTATTGATCATAGTCTGCTGCTGGAAAAACGTATGTGTTATGGCTTTACACCCCCTGCTATAATGTGGATAAAGAGTTACTTGTCTAACATAACACAGAGGGTGTTCTTTAATGGAAGCCTATCAACTATAATCCAGTTAGAACCAGGAATTCCCCAGGGTAGCTGTTTAGGCACCTTGCTTTTTTCAATCTTTACTAACGACATGCCACTGGCTTGATTAAGGACAGTGTGTCTATGTATGCGGATAACTCAATACTATTCACGTCAAATACTGCTGCGACTGCAATGACTGCAACACTTAACAAAGAGCTGCAGTTAGTTTTGGAATGGGTAGCAAGGAATAAGTTAGTCCTAAATATTTCCAAAACTAAAAGTATTGAATTTGGGACAAACAGAGAGAAAAAAGGAAGCCCCTAAATATGATCTGGTGCAACAAATTACCTTCAGAAGTCATACAATTAGTTAAATAGATTGCATACAGGTGGACTTAAGTGTCACATGATCTGTCACATGATCTCAGTATATATACACCTGTTCTGAATGGCCCCAGCGTCTGCAACACCACTAAGCAAGGGGCACCACCAAGCAAGCGGCACCATGAAGACCAAGGAGCTCTCCAAACAGGTCAGGGACGAAGTTGTGGAGAAGTAGAGATCAGGGTTGGGTTATAAAAAAATATCTGAAACTTTTAACATCCCACCATTAAATCCATTATTAAAAAATGGAAAGAATATGGCACCACAACAAACCTGCCAAGAGCGGGCTACCCATCAAAACCCACGGACCAGGCAATGAGGGCATTAATCAGAGAGGCAACAAATAGACCAAAGATAACCCTGAAGGAGCTGCAAAGCTCCAAAGCGGAGATTGGAGTATCTGTCCATAGGACCACTTTAAGCCGTACACTCCACAGAGCTTGGCTTTACGGAAGAGTGGCCAGACAAAAAATCCATTGCTTGAAGAAAAAAATTTGCAAACACGTTTGGTGTTCGCCAAAAGGCATGTTGGAGACTCCCCAAACATATGGAAGAAGGTACTCTGGTCAGATGAGACTAAAATTTAGATTTCTGACCATCAAGGAAAACGCTATGTCTGGCGCAAACTGAACACCTTTCATCACCCCGAGAACACAATCACAGCATCATGCTGTGGGGATGTTTTTCATCGGCAGGAACTGGGAAATCAAATCAAATCAAATGTATTTATATAGCCCTTCTTACATCAGCTGATATATCAAAGTGCTGTACAGAAACCCAGCCTAAAAACCCAAACAGCAAGCAATGCAGGTGTAGAAGAACGGTGGCTAGGAAAAACTCCCTAGAAAGGCCAAAACCTAGGAAGAAACCTAGAGAGGAACCAGGCTATGAGGGGTGGCCTGTCCTCTTCTGGCTGTGCCGGGTGGAGATTATAACAGAACATGGCCAAGATGTTCAAATGTTCATAAATGACCAGCATGGTCAAATAATAATAATCACAGTAGTTGTCGAGGGTGCAACAAGTCAGCACCTCAGGAGTAAATGTCACTTGGCTTTTCATAGCCGATCATTGAGAGTATCTCTACCGATCCTAGCAGGTCTGGGACAGGTAGCACGTCCGGTGAACAGGTCAGGGTTCCATAGCCGCAGGCAGAACAGTTTAAACTGGAGCAGCAGCACGGCCAGGTGGACTGGGGACATTAAGGAGTCATCGTGCCAGGTAGTCCTGAGGCATGGTCCTAGGGCTCAGGTCCTCCGAGAGAGAGAAAGAAAGAAAGGGAGAATTAGAGAGAGCATACTTAAATTCACACAGGACACCGGATAAGACAGGAGAAATACTCCAGATATAACAGACTGACCCTAGCCCCCCGACACATAAACTACTGCAGCATAAATACTGGAGGCTGAGACAGGAGGGGTCAGGAGACACTGTGGCCCCATCTGATGATGCCCCCGGACAGAGCCAAACAGGCAGGATATAACCCCACCCACTTTGCCAAAGCACAGCCCCCACACCACTAGAGGGATATCTTCAACCACCAACGTACCATCCTGAGACAAGGCAGAGTATAGCCCACAAAGATCTCCGCCACGGCACAACCCAAGGGGGGGCGCCAACCCAGACAGGAAGACCACGTCAGCGACTCAACCCACTCAAGTGACGCACCCCTCCTAGGGACGGCATGGAAGAGCACCAGTAAGCCAGTGACTCATCCCCTGTAATAGAGTTAGAGGCAGAGAATCTCAGTGGAGAGAGGGGAACCGGCCAGGCAGAGACAGCAAGGGCGGTTCATTGTTCCAGAGCCTTTCCGTTCACTTTCACACTCCTGGGCCAGACTACACTCAATCATATGACCTACTGAAGAGATGAGTCTTCAGTAAAGACTTAAAGGTTGAGACCGAGTCTGCGTCTCTCACATGGGTAGGCAGACCATTCCATAAAACTGGAGCTCTATAGGGGAAGGCCCTGCCTCCAGCTGTTTGCTTAGAAATTCAAGGGACAATTAGGTGGCCTGCGTCTTGTGACCGTAGCGTACGTGTAGGTATGTACGGCAGGACCAAATCGGAAAGATAGGTAGGAGCAAACCCAGGTAATGCTTTGTAGGTTAGCAGTAAAACCTTGAAATCAGCCCTTGCCTTAACAGGAAGCCAGTGTAGGGATGCTAGCACTGGAGTAATATGATAAAAAAAAATTGGTTCTAGTCAGGATTCTAGCAGCAGTATTTAGCACTAACTTAAGTTTATTTAGTGCTTTATCCGGGTATCTGGAAAGTAGAGCATTGCAGTAGTCTAACCTAGAAGTGACAAAAGCATGGATACATTTTTCTGCATCATTTTTGGACAGAAAGTTTCAGATTTTTGCAATGTTACGTAGATGGAAAAAAGCTGTCCTTGAAACAGTCTTGATATGTTCGTCAAAAGAGAGATCAGGGTCCAGAGTAACGCCGAGGTCCTTCATAGTTTTATTTGAGACGACTGTACAACCATCAAGATTAATTGTCAGATTCAACAGAAGATCTCTTTGTTTCTTGGGACCTAGAACAAGCATCTCTGTTTTTAAAAGCATCTCTGAGTTTAAAAGTAGAAAGTTTGCAGCCATCCACTTCCTTATGTCTGAAACACAGGCTGCTAGCGAGGGCAATTTTGGGGCTTCACCATGTTTCATTGAAATGTACAGCTGTGTGTCATCCGCATAGCAGTGAAAGCTAACATTATGTTTTCGAATGACATCCCCAAGAGGTAAAATATATAGTGAAAACAATAGTGGTCCTAAAACGGAACCTTGAGGAACACCAAAATGTACAGGTGATTTGTCAGAGGACAAACCATTCACAGAGACAAATTGATATCTTTCCGACAGATAAGATATAAACCAGGCCAGAACTTGACCGTGTAGACCAATTTGGGTTTCCAATCTCTCCAAAAGAATGTGGTGATCGATGGTATCAAAAGCAGCACTAAGTTCTAGGAGCATGAGGACAGATGCAGAGCCTCGGTCTGATGCCATTAAAAGGTCATTTACCACCTTCACAAGTGCAGTCTCAGTGCTATGATGGGGTCTAAAACCAGACTGAGGCATTTCATATACATTGTTTGTCTTCAGGAAGGCAGTGAGTTGCGGCGCAACAGCTTTTTCTAAAATGTTTGAGAGGAATGGAAGATTCGATATTGGCCGATAGTTTTGTATATTTTCTGGGTCAAGGTTTGGCTTTTTCAAGAGAGGCTTTATTACTGCCACTTTTAGTGAGTTTGGTACACATCCGGTGGATAGAGAGCCGTTTATTATGTTCAACATAGGAGGGCCAAGCACAGGAAGCAGCTCTTTCAGTAGTTTAGTTGGAATACGGTCCACTATGCAGCTTGAAGGTTTAGAGGCCATGATTATTTTCATCATTGTGTCAAGAGATATAGTACTAAAACACTTGAGTGTCTCCCTTGATCCTAGGTCCTGGCAGAGTTGTGCAGACTCAGGACAAATGAGCTTTGGAGGAATATGCAGATTTAAAGAGGAGTCCTTAATTTGCTGTCTAATGATCATGATCTGTTCCTCAAAGAGGTTCATGAATTTATTTCTGCTGAAGTGAAAGCCATCCTCTCTTGGGGAATGCTGCTTTTTAATTAGCTTTGCGACAGTATCAAAAATATATTTCGGATTGTTGTTATTTTCCTCAATTAAGTTGGAAAAATAGGATGATCGAGCAGCAGTGAGGGCTCTTCGATACTGCACAGTACTGTCTTTCCAAGCTAGTCGGAAGACTTCTAGTTTGGTGTGGCGCCATTTCCGTTCCAATTTTCTGGAAGCTTGCTTCAGAGCTCGGGTATTTTCTGTATACCAGGGAGCTAGTTTCTTATGAAAAATGTTTTTAGTTTTTAGGGGTGCAACTGCATCTAGGGTATTGCGCAAGGTTAAATTGAGTTCCTCAGTTAGGTGGTTAACTGATTTTTGTCCTCTGACGTCCTTGGGTAGGCAGAGGGAGTCTGGAAGGGCATCAAGGAATCTTTGTGTTTTCTGAGAATTTATAGCACGACTTTTGATGCTCCTTGGTTGGGGTCTGAGCAGATTATTTGTTGCGATTGCAAATGTAATAAAATGGTGGTCCGATAGTCCAGGATTATGTGGAAAAACATTAAGATCTACAACATTTATTCCATGGGACAAAACTAGGTCCAGAGTATGACTGTGGCAGTGAGTAGGTCCAGAGACATGTTGGACAAAACCCACTGAGTCGATGATGGCTCCGAAAGCCTTTTGGAGTGGGTCTGTGGACTTTACCATGTGAATATTAAAGTCACCAAAAATTATTATATTATCTGCTATGACTACAAGGTCCGATAGGAATTCAGGGAACTCAGTGACGAATGCTGTATATGGCCCAGGAGGCCTGTAAACAGTAGCTATAAAAAGTGATTGGGTAGGCTGCATAGATTTCAAGACTAGAAGCTCAAAAGACGAAAACGTCTTGTTAGACGAAAACGAAAACATAAATGTTAGCAACACCTCCGCCTTTGCAGGATGCACGGGGATATGGTCACTAGTGTAACCAGGAGGTGAGGCCTCATTTAGCACAGTAAATTCATCAGGCTTAAGCCATGTTTCAGTCAGGCCAATCACATCAAGATTATGATCAGTGATTAGTTCATTGACTATAACTGCCTTTGAAGTGAGGGATCTAACATTAAGTAAACTGGTTAGAACTGAAGGAATGATGGATGGTGCTAAATACAGGGAAATTCTTGATGGAAACCTGTTTGTCTTCCAGAGATTTGAGACTGAACGGAGGTTCACCTTCCAGCAGGACAATGACCCTAAGCATACTGCTAAAGCAACACTCGAGTGGTTTAAGGGGAAAGATTTAAATGTCTTGGAATGGCCTAGTCAAAGCAGCAGACCTCAATCCAATTGAGAATCTGTGGTATGACTTAAAGGTTAAAGGTTGCTGTACAGCAGCGGAACCCATCCAACTTGAAGGAGCTGGAGCAGTTTTGCCTTGAAGAATGGGCAGAAATCCCAGTGGCTAGATGTGCCAAGCTTATAGAGACATACCCCAAGAGACTTGCAGCTGTAATTGCTGCAAAAGGTGTCTCTACAAAGTATTCACTTTTTGGGGGGGTGAATAGTTATGCACACGCAAGTTCTGTTTTTTTGTCTTATTTCTTGATTGTTTCACAATAAAAAAATTGCATCTTCAAAGTAGTTGGCATGTTGTGTAAATCAAACGATACAAACCCCCCAAAATCCATTTTAATTCCAGGTTGTAAGGCAACAAAATAGGAAAAATGCCAAGGGGGTTGAATACCTTCGCAAGCCACTGTAAATCCTATCCCATCTTCTCCTTTTCACAGGTACCTTGAAATGGGCATCAACCGTCGTAAGGATGCCCTGCTTCAGGAGAGGGAGAAAAGAGAGAGGGCCTACCTGCAGGGTGTGGCTGAGGAGAGAGACTACATGTCAGACAGTGAGGTCAGCAACATCAGGGAGACCAGAGGTAGCAACCACGGCCTGGAGAGACCCAGGACAGCTCCCCAGTCAGAGTTTGACCAGTTCATCCCCCCTCAGACTGAGGCTGACTCTCAGTACTCCACTCTAACCAGTCCCTACTCCCACTACGCCCAGTATGTCCCCCAGACCAATGCCACCAGCCACTACCCACAGCAGACCCTGTACCAGCAACAGGCCCTCTACCAGCAGCACCCCTACCAAAGTCAGTCAGTCTACTCCTCTGTACCCAGCCTGTCCTACCCCCAGGCCTCCCACTCCCACCAGCAGGCCCAGTCCTCAGGCTACCAGTCCAAGAACACCACCAACTACGAGGTGATCCGGAACCAGCCCATCATCATTGTACCCTCCTCCAGCGAGGGTGGGTATGGGGTGGGGAAGTACAACAGCCTGGAACTGAGGATGGGTCTGGAGGAGAGGAGAATGGCTTCCAGCCCCATGTCTAATATATCTACTGAGTCATTCTACGCTGACATCGACCACCACAACGCCAGGAACTATGTTCTGATAGAGGACATAGAGCAGCTGACTAAAGGCTCTGCAGGGCTGGGGTCAGGATTCAGCCTGCCTGATAAGGACCTGTCCAAGGCTGACAGGCTGCTCCGAGCCGCTGAAGCCAGGCGTACTGCAGAGGTAACTGTTATGTATTTAAAGCAGTGGCGGTCGTTGCTGTTTAAGATTAGGGAGGATTTTGTTTACAGCATATTGGATGACTGTCATTCATATTCCATTCACCCAGCTCAATGTAACATCAATTGGTTGAGGCTACTAAATTATACTCAAATGTTTCTTATACCCATCATGAGGTTGCTACAACCTAGCCTACGAATGAAAGTTTATAATGCAGGTGCACAGGTCGAGAGACAAATTGGAGTAATCAAGGTGATAGGCAGTGACACATTCAATACCGCCTTCATATCAATACCGCCTTGCTTGCATTTAACAGATCTAGTGTGTAACCATTAGTCCAAACAGTTGCACACTAATGTTTATATTGGACAAATTCAGGTAAGTTTATCTATGTTGCATTCCGTTTGCTTCTGTTTAAGAAAAGTTTTTCAACAGAATCGGTGGAATGAATACACCCCTGACTACCCGCACACACAGTTAACTTTCATAGCAGCCACAGCTTCATCACTTTGCTCGTTGTATAATTCTTTCTCGCATCTACTCACTGTCCTCTCACCTTTTCCCTTCACTTGTGGACTGTGACCAGGCGAAAAAACATTTCCAAGCCAAATCTTCATATCATAACTGTTAATCGCTACACACAGCTTACATCGTTGTCATGATATTAGCTAACGTTAACTAATGCACTTTTGTACACCGTGCTGGTCCGTACAATTTACCTTATTTTAGCGCCCAAAAAACGTATTACTTACAGATCAACTGTAATACCATTGTAAAGGACAATTTCTCCCCTTTCCAGCAAAATCAACGACGAGACCTTCATGATGCCCGTCTCTGCATGATTGAAGAAGGCAATGAGCTCCGTCGGGTCTTTTTAAAAATGGCTGGGGAAGCAAAACCTACTGCGTAATAGTGAAAGGGGGAGATATGTCGTGTGGGGAAACAGACTTTTTCACCCAATCTGTCCAGCTTATCACCTCTAAAATGTAAATAAAACACTATAAAGAGTTTACATAATGTGTCATTACATACCTATTTGAAGGTTTGTGTCGAATTTGAATCGGGTTTTAGGGCTGCGGTGCTAAAATTGTCTTCAGAAGTAAACAGTGGCTGTCTCGGCTTTTGAGAGTCGTGATGATGCAAAAAATGAATGCATTCAGTTGTACAATTGACTAGGTATCCCCCTTACCCTGTCCCTGTCCCTTGCTTGTTTTTAAACTGCGAGAGAAGCATTATACCTGGTGGAGAGGCTGTACGACACAGAATGAGTTGCAAATGCACGTTACGTAGTGACACGTCACGATGTAACATACCACGTCAGAGGGGTAAATTGTTTGGTCTTTTCTCAAATACTATTTGTCCATTACCATGTCAATCAACGCTGAATCGAAACTTAGCTCACATCCCGGATTTTGATGCAACACAGTCGCTACAGTCCCATTAGTTTTCATTGCAGCCTCGTTTGAATGCTGTGGTGCATATTTGTACGGAATGGGGTTAGTCATGGTTAACTTCATAGTCAACATAGCCATTACAACTAACACGTTAGTAAAACCCGCTACTATCACGCAGTGTACAGCAAGCAGTTTAGCTGTTACACCGGCGGGCCCCGGTGGTAATAAAACAAAAAAAGCGAAAGCTTACCTGGACTTGGAAAGTTCCAGTGTTTGATAGTCTTAGCCAGCGAGCTAACATAATTAGCATTCCTCTCTGTTTGAGCCAATGGTTTGAGTAGGCTAAATTACCTGGATGCATTAGCTAGCTAAGTAAGTGAAAGTGAACAAAAATACAATGAAACATAGCTATCTCTCTCTCTCTCTCTCTCCTGCTGCTTCTCCTTAGTTTTTGAAGAAATTAATTTGTTCAAAGCTGTTCAACTATTGTCTTTCTCTCTCTTTGAGTCAACTACTCACCACATGTTATGCACTGCAGTGCTAGCTGGCTCCAGTTTATGCTTTCAGTACTAGATTAATTATCTGATCATTTGATTGTGTGGACAACATGTCAGTTCATGCTGCAAGGGCTCTGATAGGTTGGAGGATGTCCTCTGGAAGCTGTCATAATTACTGTGTAAGTCTATGGAAGGGGGTGAGAACCATGAGCCTCCTGGGTTTTGTATTGAAGTCAATGTACCCAGAGAAGGACAGAAAATAGCTGCTACACCATGGTGCTACCCTACAGAGTGCTGTTTAGGCTACTGGAGACTTTCATTGCAAAACAGTGTGTTTTAATCAGTTATTTGGTGACATTAATATATTTAGTATAGTTTTATCAAAAAATGCTAACTTTTTAAATGTTTAACAACATTCATGAAATTCACTTTATAAGATGGTCTTCCCCTTCCTCCTCTGAGGAGCCTCCACTGATTTAAAGTAAATGCTCTTCTGTGATATGTAGGTTTTGTTATATACTCTGTTTCAGTGTGTCTTGTGCAGGTTTTGCTGAAAATTGCTGAAAATTCTATGCAATATGATGATGATTTTATTTTCTTTGTTTAGGTGGCTGCGTTCCTGGGTAACTCGCGTCTGCACAGCTACGGTAAAGGAGAGGAGGACTCTATGGAAGAGCCCTATGAGCTGAAGCTCCTGAAGCAACAGATAAAGCAAGAGTTTAGACGAGGGACGGAGGGTCTGGAGCACCTCTCAGGCCTGGGCATGCCCCAGTACCTCTCCACTGACCCCAGCTACAGACACTTCCCAAAGGCTGACAAGTACAGCATCAGCCGGCTGACCTTGGAGAAACAAGCTGCCAAGCAGCTTCCTGCCGCCGTGCTCTACCAGAAACAGATCAAGAACCAGAAGAAGGCAGCCCTGATGGACCCCAAGATAACAAAATTCTCCCCCATCCAGGAGAGCAGAGACCTGGAGCCAGACTACAGCAGCTTCCTGGGTTCTGGAGTCTCATCTGTCACCAACCTGTCCACACGAGCCAGACTGCTTCAGGATGAGATCAACTTTGGCCTGAAGAAGAACCTCTCTGAGCAGCAGAAGTACCTGGGCTCCTCTCTGGGAACTAACCTGGCTGGCTCTCTGAGCCAATCCCTTAGCCTGGGGGGACCCACCATGAGGTCCACCCTACAGGATGACACCACCTACCCCAGCGGCACGAGCTCTCGCCCTTCCTCACGACCCAATTCCCGCCCCACTTCTGTCTATGGCCTGGATCTTTCCATCAAACGGGACTTGTCCAGCTCCTCTCTCAGGCTGAGGAGCGAGGGAGAAGCCCTGGATGCAGCGTTCGGCTCCGGGCTGGCCAGGACCAAGCCCACCAGCCTGCCCATCGGGCGCATCCCCATCGTGGCTCAGAACTCAGAAGAGGAGAGCCCTCTGAGCCCGGTGGGAGAGCCGATGGGCATGGCCAGAGCCTCAGCTGGTCCTCTACCACCTATCTCAGCTGACTCCAGAGACCAGTTTGGCTCCAGCCATTCTCTGCCGGAGGTCCAGCAGCACATGAGGGAGGAGTCCAGGGCTACACGAGGACATAGTGGGGTCTACGACAGAGACATAGCCTTCATCATGGATGATCTGGGGGGAGCGATGTCTGACAGCGAAGGTAAATGGTTCCTGAGGCTTTCACAGCACCCTGAGTCTCTGGACATGTTGCAATGCTCCTGACTGTGTGTATGGCTGCCTGAGAAGGCTTTGACTCTGTCTCTGTTGTCCTCATCACTTATTATTTCACATCTTTTGTCATCATGTTGTCTTTGTCTTTTATTCTGGTTTCTGTTTCTGTCTTGTTTGATCTCTGCATGCAACACTATTTGTTATTTTGTCTTCTTTTGTCTGTCTTCTTCACCGATACATAATACGGTTGATGTTATGTATGAGACTGTGTGTCTGTGTTGTTATTAGCATGCTCCAATTCTGTTTTCTTCTTTTACATGTTGGCTTCCTGGTTTCATCACTGACCGAATGTATTATGGGATGGATACAGGGCTTCATTTAAGCATACAGGACAGTAAAGTAACAATAATGTATTATATGTGATCATAAATAGCACACACTTTAAGTGCCTCGGTGCGTCTGTGCCTCTGTGGACTAAATAGGTGTTAACCTATTTAAATGGGTGAGAGACTAATGAATATGCAACAGTAGCTGGTAAACTGTCGCTACAATCTGGGTGCTATCTATAGTCTATACAGGCTGTTAGATTCATGATAGGATGACAGAGAGAAACACCCTGGGACTACAGGCCCTGTTGTCTACAGTACACCACTCCTCCTCCTCTCTCCTCTCCTTTCCTTTTCTTCTCCAGACAGAAAATGGTGTCTGGTTTTTGTAGGAAGTAGGTCAGGCCTTTAGACAGACATATATTTACTTTTCAGCTTTTGTGGAGCTTGGCCTGCTGGCAGCAGCCATTTTAAAGGCATACTGCTGAATCACTGTGTGTGGGTCTGGGTCTAGTTACTGTAATTGTTCAGACGATGCAGTCAGCCATTTATATTGTACCTGACTCACTCACTTTGTCGCTTTACCAGAAATACACACATACTATTACAGCAGTAATAATACAGAGAGCTTATGCTCATATTTATATTGCAATGCAATGCCATTTTTTCCCTAAGGATTTTGTAGATTATTTGTTTGTGTATTTGAGTTTTAGATTTGGATCCATGTTGATAGTAGACATATACTGTACACTGAGTAAACAAAACATTAAGAACACCTGCTCTTTTCATGACACAGACTGACCATGTGAATCCAGGTGAAAACTATGATCCCTTTGTGATGTCACACAATCAGTGTAGATGAAGGGGAGGAGACAGGTTAAAGAAGGATTTTCAAGCCTTGAGACAGTTGAGACATGGATTGTGTGTGTGCCATTCAGAGGTTGAATGTGAAAGATTTAAGTGCCTTTGAACAGAGTATGGTCGTAGGTGCCAGGCTCACTGGTTTGAGTGTGTCAAGAACTGCAATGCTGCTGGGTTTTTCACGCTCAACAGTTTCCTGTGTTTATCAAGCATGGTCCACCAACCAAAGGACATCCAGCCAACTTGACACAGCTGTGGAAAGCAATGGAGTCAACATGGGCCAGCATCCCTGTGAAACACTTTCGACACCTTGTAGAGTCTATGCCCCCAATGAATTGAGGCTGTTCTGAGGACAAAAAGGGGATGCAACTCAGTATTAGGAAGGTGTTCCTAATGTTTTGTACATTCAGTGTATGTTATGGAAGTCACACTACACAGTTATTTATAGCATATTCATCCCTGCACATCTTGGGTATTTTCCATTTTGTATTCATGCATGTTGCTGTGAGATAAAATGTGTTTGAGTTTCCATTTCAATAAAGCTTGACATCGTCTTTTGCATGATGTTGGTTGCTTTCAATGTTTCCAAGCGACTGTAATGTGCATGCTCTCTTCTGATTGGTAGCATATTAATGTGTTCTCTCCCCATCTCTTCAGCTGTCCTTCTCACATCTATGTTTACTAACCAGAAGCTCACTCCTAAACATGCCTCTATGTTTCTACTGGCCCAGCATAGTGTAGTTACTGATGTTTAGTTTCAGAACGCACACCATTTCTCTTTACATATTTGAAAATATATTTTGGAAAAGACAAGCAGAAACACACGGACACACACATTAATAACCATATATGCAAGTTGATTATTTTGACATAGCATTTTCATTTGAATAGCATGTTATACAGTTTTACATTTACTCTAAAACTGACCCAAATGACAGGTGAATTAGTAGTTGATGGGCAGCAGAATGCTCTCTTTCTGACCCTACATCAATAAGAGTGTCTATCTGCCTTGGTTCCAGCCCTAAATGACTCCATGCTGACACTGAACAGAGATGATCCCAGAATCTTTCATGAGAGTATCAGACACGGTAGAGTATTCTAGTTTAGTTCCTCCCCACTGGCCCTGCTGCCTGCCCTCCACTAATACAGCAGCACCATGTTAAAGGGACACTCCGCAATATGACATCATCATACCCAGCCGTACCCAGCCATGCCTCAAGGAAGGGCGCGAATTGGCAAGACAAAATAAGTTGCACCACTGTGATGTCATATAGTTGAGTCTACCTTTTGATGTTTAGAATGCTTTAGTATCCATGTGACTTTACAGTAAGTCAATGCTATGCATTTGATATATTTGAGTAAATACCCGTGTATTTGTAGGTAGATCATTTTACAATTATTCTACAATTGCTGTATTATGACATACATCTTTCATGCACTTCTAATCAGAAATGCAAACTCCCTGATGGACTATAATGTTATAAGATGTATTTATTTGCTTTCAAAGCATGTACTCCACTATATATAGTTCAGTGCATGTGATATACAGTGTAAGTGGATGGAGACATAGTCCACTGAATAAGTCTTAGATTCATGACGTTGTGTTGTAGCCGTGTCTAAAACATCTAACTTTACACCCCAGCCGGAGGCCCTAACTGGAACATAGAAGGTGAGAGCTGCAGTGTGAACGGTCTAGTCCAGACCACATCCCAACCCCATGTAGCTTAGACAATGTCTGCTTCCACCCCACAACATCCCAACCCCATGTAGCTTAGACAATGTCTGCTTCCACCCCACAACATCCCAACCCCATGTAGCTTAGACAATGTCTGCTTCCACCCCACAACATCCCAACCCCATGTAGCTTAGACAATGTCTGCTTCCACCCCACAACACCCCACGCCCCATGTAGCTTAGACAATGTCTGCCTCCACCCCACCACATCCCAACCCCATGTAGCTTAGACAATGTCTGCTTCCACCCCACAACACCCCACGCCCCATGTAGCTTAGACAATGTCTGCCTCCACCCCACAACACCCCAACCCCATGTAGCTTAGACAATGTCTGCTTCCACCCCACAACATCCCAACCCCATGTAGCTTAGACAATGTCTGCTTCCACCCCACAACATCCCAACCCCATGTAGCTTAGACAATGTCTGCCTCCACCCCACAACATCCCAACCCCATGTAGCTTAGACAATGTCTGCCTCCACCCCACAACATCCCAACCCCATGGTGCTCAATGACCTGATGCTGATGGTATCACGTACACAAACATTTTAGACCCATTTCTGGAATGACCCATTTTTGGATGGTACTTTACACATATCAAACTCATCATGGAATGACCCATGTCTTGATGTTAATGTACTGTAAACATATCATATACTGTAGTGGTTCCCCAATCCATTTCTGGAATGATCCACATTTAAATGGTTCTGTACATATATCAAACCCATTTCTGGAATTCATGTTCATGCACTATTGCAAGGTGGCTCAGATACGGCTCCACATTTAAATGCTATACATTACCACACCAATGACATGTCTGAATACCGCATCAGTAATTGTCGAGTGTCTCTCACACGATGATAGATGCAACAATGATCATGATGTTAGATCACCCTGATAACAGCACCAGCTAACAATGTCCCACCTCACTGTCTCATGGCTAAGGGATCTGTACTGTACTGTACTACTGTACTGTGACTGTGGAAGGCACTCTCCTCTGCGTCCACCTTCAGTCTGTCTCTACTGTGGCCCTGACCCATTGTGGAGATGTTTCACTCTCTCTTGGCATGACCTGTTAATCAGCACACACACACACGCACACACACACACACACACACACACACACACACACACACACACACACACACACACACACACACACACACACACACACACACACACACACACACACACACACACACACACACACACACACACACACACACACACACACACACACACACACAGGGGTGCCTCTGCATGCCATAACTAATTGAAATACATCCATCCCCATCCAGTCTCTGAAGGGGTCACTAATCTAATACAACTGGGGATGGGACAGAGCAGGGTTTTCACCACTCTGCCTTCACCTCTCCAGCTAGCTCAGATCACTGATCACCTAGAAGCAGTAGACATGGAGTGAAGGATGTGTTTATAAAGTATTTTAAGGCGGTGCTACTCATGCCAAATTCCACATAGCCACCTAGCTCCCGCCCCAAGGCACTTGTGTAGATCTGATAATTCACATAGACTCCGCCAAGCCTAGCAGAGAGTGACTTAGAGATATTACAATATTGCTAATACCTTCAGATCTATATAAAGTGCGTAATATAGGGTCAGGGGCTAGAGGCTAGCGGTTGATTTGGAGTTGGGCATCTATCCTGCTTGTAAAGGGTTTGACCATTGAGTATCCCCTCTCTGTCTGTGTCCCTGTCCGCATTTCTCCACCCGTCTCCCCCTCCTCATGTCTCCGTCCCTGTCCGCATTTCTCCACCCGTCTCCTCCTCCCCATGTCTCTGTCCCTGTGTAGCCTACCACCTGAGGAGGGAGGACACTGACTGGTTTGACAAGCCTGCAGAGAGACAACATCGGGTAAACGGACAAGCTCTGGACAGGAGACAGGTTAGAGGAGCTGGATACGTCTAAACTAGTTGAATACACTCAATGCAGATTGGCTGAAAGCCGTGGTATATCAGACTATACCACGGGTATAACAAAAAATGGCATTTTTACTGTTCTAATGACTTTTGTAACCAGTTTATAATAGCAATAAGGCACTTCGGGTGTTGCCTTGTGTCGTGCTTAAGAACAGCCCTTAGCCATGGTATATTGGCCATATACCTTATTTCTTAATATATCCTACATTTTCTCATAATTGAATGTACATTGGTAGTGACTGTTGTTCATGTTGTCTTTAGCTGAGTTGTATTGGAGTGCTGCCATATTTTTGTTGTCGTTGTTGTAATCAATGTACTGGATCTTGACTGTTCTGATGTCCCTGTCCCTCCCACAGATGAAGTTGATTCCCTATGTGTATCCTCACACCCGGATCAAAGTACAGAGAGACCCCAAGGACAGCAGCGTTTCAGGTAGAGCACCCAAACGTACAGTAAACATTCTAGAATGTACAAATATATGGCTATTCAAATGTAATAATAGGATCTCAAACTCTGGAATTCCAATATGACATTTCAGGCCTGTTTCATTGGTGTGGGTGTGTGTTCCCTGCAGGGAATGGCCTGGGGATTCGTGTGGTGGGAGGGAAAGAGATTCCTGGGAGTCGTGGTGAGATAGGAGCTTACATTGCCAAGGTTACGCTCGGGGGAGTGGCTGAACAGACAGGGAAAGTGGTGGAAGGTAAGTGTATGTGCACATGTGTGTGTAAGGTGTAGAGCAAGAGAAGGAGGAGAGAACAAGAGATGAGTCATATTCTCTGGTCTTACAGGGACACACTCTGATTTAAAGTTGAGAAAATACTGTGGGTTGTAGCCGATGAAAAGGTTATTATACTGGGATCCAAATCAAAACAAATGTTCTTTTTCACTTCCACAGTTTACAGCAGGTAGAACAGGTGCAGAGAAATGCTTGCGTGCTAGCTCCCTCAAATATAATACAATAATAAGTCAAATAAAAATAACAAGTAATATAAGAGGTATTATGCATTGTAATAATATACTGTATTTACAAATATGAAGTTGGTATGTTAATCTGTGTAGAAAGAAAAAAGGTAAGTGACATTTGGAAAAATCTAACATTCTTATCGTGGTATATCATAACTCCTAAGTGCATGTTGTATGCATTTCAATTTGTACTAGTTAAGCTGGATGAGGTATATTGTTAATTTCACAAGTGTTCTGGAGGAGAGCCGATAAACTAATGGTTTAAGCAGGAATCTATTATTATATTAATAATACCAGGCCAATGTCAGCTCACTATGAATATCTTTGCCAGGCTATCTGAGCGCCAGAGAGAGAGAGAGCTTGTGTGTTCGCCTGCGCGTGAGCGGGCGTTTGCACCTGTCATGTCTTATTCTCTGAGATGTCAGATAGCCAGAAAAAAAGCTCTGTCAACTCACTCTGCCCCTATGCAATGCCTGCACAGGATTAGTCATTATGCTGTATTTAGCACACACACACAGTCACACACACACGCACACACTGTCACATTAGAAACTGTATTTAGCACACACACACAGTCACACACACACGCACACACTGTCACATTAGAAACTGTATTTAGCACACACACACAGTCACACACACACGCACACACTGTCACATTAGAAACTGTATTTAGCACACACACACAGTCACACACACACGCACACACTGTCACATTAGAAACTGTATTTAGCACACACACACAGTCACACACACACGCACACACTGTCACATTAGAAACTGTATTTAGCTACCCTCTCCATCTTTCTGCTTCCGTCCGTCATATTTCTGTAAAACTCTTCTGTCTGAAGCACAGCTTAGTACAGGCTACAGGCTGAAGATAAGAACGTAGAAGAAACTTCAGAACACAGCACTCTAACTACCAGACATCCTGAACAATGTGACAGTAGATCTCTCCCACTGATATATTTGGGGGATTAACTCTGATGTGGTACATGTTTGAGCATCCAGACCTCCTGGGTTGAACCAGAGGGAAAGCCTTGTTCTTTATGGTTCTATAGCATAATCCACTGCAGTTAGGGATGTGAGGGTTCATCTACTCCCTCTCTCTGTCACACTCAGTTCAGACGTGGTGACATCACACCCTGGCAGTGACGCTAGAGACATGTGACAGCCTTTGCTGAGAGAGGAAGGAGGAGTTTGAAGGACAAACACACACACACACACATACAAGCGAACAGATTTACACACACACACACACACACACACTTGTCTCTCTCTGCATATCCCATCCCCCTACAATCCCCTTCAGTTTGTAATTGTATTTAGCGTCATACAGATTGTGGAGATAATTATGTAGACAGAGTAATTGTCCCAGTGTATTTTAATTATGACAGAATGTTTGGTTGTTTCTGTTTTTCTAACATCTATTACACAGTAACCCTCCTAGGAATGGAAGCAACCATAGTACCATAGTGTTGTTTTGCTCTAATGTTGAGTTTTTATCTGACTTTCTTCAGTGGACTAAATTGCCATTATGCAAATGATATGTTTTGACTTGAGTGAAAGAGACCATGGAACTGAACACATGTGCCCTCAGGTGCAGAGAGAGAGAGAGAGAGACAGAGAGAGAGCGAGATAGAGGGAGAGAGCGAGAGAGAGAGACAGAGAGAGAGAGAGACAGAGAGACAGGGAGAGAGCGAGATAGAGAGAGAGAGAGAGAGAAACAGAGAGAGAAACAGAGAGAGAGAAACAGAGAGAGAGGGAGAATGAGAAAGAATGAGATAGAGAGAGAGAATGAGAGAGAGAGAGAGAGAGAGAGAGAGAGAGAGAGAGAGAGAGAGAGAGAGAGAGAGAGAGAGAGAGAGAGAGAGAGAGAGAGAGAATGAGAGAGAGAGAGAGAGAATGAGAGACAGAGAGCAGAGAAAGATAGAAATAGGTAGAAAAAAGGAGGGAGAAGAGATGAGTGGGGAAATGGGAGGGGGAGAGCGGTAGCATGTTCTAAATGTTTCTGTGGCCTTGACTATCTAATCTACAGAGAGAGAGAGATGTTAATTCAATCCTTTGCCGTCACAGCAGCTGGCGAGTTGCTTCGTAAGCAAAAGTCTCATGTGAAGACGAGGTTTCGTTTGTGTAAGTGCAGCCACAGCGCCGAGGCTGCCATGGGTTTGAGTTTGCTGTGCACTTTCTCCCTCTCTATTTCTATCCTACCTTACTTTACTTTCTGTGGCATGTTCTCTGAGCCTTGTCAGCTGTGTGAACAAGAACCTGAAAGAAAGACGCTCTAGTCATGAGCAGAAAAGGCAGTGGTATATTTCGAAGAGTTAGAGCCTACCCTTGAGAAGGAGTTGAGCTTGGAAGCTTGGTTGGGTTGTGTTCTGAGATGCACTGGAAACCAGGCCAGGTGTTGTAGTCTGAGCTAGTCTCATGCCCTGACTGCATTATCGAGAAGTGATCTCATTTACAATTGTCATTTAGAGCATTTATTTGCAGAAAATGACAACTGGTCAAAATAACAAAAAAGATGTAGTGTTGTCAGACCCAGAATAATGCACAGAAAATAAGTCATATTCATTTTTAAACAACACAATACTAATGTTCACTTAGGAAGAGTTCAGAAATCAGTATTTGGTGGAATAACCCTGATTTTCAATCACAGCTTTCATGCGTCTTGGCATGCTCTCCACCAGTCTTTCACATTGATGTTGGGTGACTTTATGCCAGCAGCATACCACCCTGCATACCACTGCTGGCTTGCTTCTGAAGCTAAGCAGGGTTGGTCCTGGTCAGTCCCTGGATGGGAAACCAGGTGCTGCTGGAAGTGGTGTTGGAGGGCCAGTAGGAGGCACTCTTTCCTCTGGTCTAAACAAAGATCCCAATGCCCCAGGGCAGTGATTGGGGACACTGCTCTGTGTAGGGTGCTGTCTTTCGGATGGGACGTTAAACGGGTGTCCTGACTCTCTGAGGTCATTAAAGATCCCATGGCACTTATCGTAAGAGTAAGAGTAGGGGTGTTAACCCCGGTGTCCTGGCTAAATTCCCAATCTGGCCCTCAACCATCACGGTCACCTAATAATCCCCAGTTTACAATTGGCTCATTCATCCCTCTCCCCTGTAACTATTCCCCAGGTCGTTGCTGCAAATGAGAACGTGTTCTCAGTCAACTTACCTGGTAAAATAACGGTAAATAAAATGCCACTCCTGGTGAAAAAATTCAAGCAGCTTGACTTTGTTTGATGGTTTGTGACCATCCATCTTCCTCTTGATCACATTCCTGGGGTTCAGGTCTGGAGATTGGGCTGGCCATGACAGGGTCTCTATCTGGTGGTCCTCCATCCACACCTTGACTGACCTGGCTGTGTGGCATGGATCATTGTCCTGCTGGAAAAACCAATCCTCAGAGTTGGGGAACATTGTCAGAGCAGAGGGCAAGTTTTCTTCTAGGACAACCTTGTATGTGGCTTGATTCATGTGTCCTTCACAAAGACAAATCTGTCTGATTCCATCCTTGCTGAAGCAACCCCAGATCATCACCGATCCTCCACCAAATTTCACAGTGGGTGCGAGACACTGTGGCTTGTAGGCCTCTCTTGTAGGACTAATCAGGGTTATTCCACCAAATATTGATTTCTGAACTCTTCCTAAGTTAAAACATTAGTATTGTGTTGTTTAAAAATGAATATGACTTATTTTCTTTGCATTATTCTGGGTCTGACAACACTACATCTTTTCTGTTATTTTGACCAGTTGTCATTTCTGCAAATAAATGCTCTAAATGACAATATTTTGGGGGGAATTTGGGAGAAATGTTGTCAGTAGTTTATAGAATAAAACAAAAATGTTCATTTTCCAACACATACCTATAAGTAGTAAAACCAGAGAATCTGATAATTTTGCAGTGGTCTCTACATTTTTCCAGAGCTGTGTGTTTACATTGCCAAAGCAAGTGAAATAGATAATAAACAAAAGTGAAATAAACAATCAGAAATGAACAGTAAACATTACACTCACAAAAGTTTCAAAGGAATATAGACATTGAAAATGTGAAAATATGGCTATGTACAGTGTTATAACGATTTGCAAATAGTTAAAGTACCAATATGGGTTGTTTGTTCTTTGTGTTTGTTCTTCACTGGTTGCCCTTTTCTTGTGACAACAGGTCACAAATCTTGCTGCTGTGATTGCACACTATGGTATTTCACCCAATATATATGGGAGTTTATCAAACTGGATTTGTTTTCAAATTCTTTGTGGGTCTGTGTAATCTGAGGGAAAGATGTGTCTGAAATATGGTCTCTCTCTGTAGGAATGCAGGTATTGGAGTGGAACGGGGTTCCTCTGATGGGGAAGACCTACGAGGAGGTGCAGTACATTATGAGTCAGCCGTGTGCAGAGGCGGAGCTCTGTGTCAGACTGTGAGTCAAACAGCGCCCTCTCTCCTCTCATCCCTCTCTCTCCTTCCATCTCTCTCTCCTCTCATCCCTCTCTCTCCTTCCATCTCTCTCTCCTCTCACCCATCTCCTCTCATATTTATCATATCGCTCTCCTCTCATCCCAACTTAATTTAGATCAAAAACTAAATTTGACCTTCCTGTCTCTCAGTGATCTGAACATGCTGTCTGACCCTGATCACCCCCAGGCCCTGGAGAACCACGCCCAGCTGAAGCCTGGTATGTCACTAGTGTGGTTGTGGGTATCCTACATAGTCATCATGACCACTGAGTCATAATGACACATTAATGTGTGTGTGTGCAGGTGACAGGCAGCGTTCTCCAGGAGTGGATCCTAAGCAGCTGGCTGCAGAGCTGCAGAAGGTGTCCCAACAACAGGCCCCTGGGATGGGGATGGGTGTGGGGGGGCCAGTAGGGGTCCTTTCTGCCCTGGACCGCTCAGCTCTGTTACACTCAGGCAATGCATCGGCCAGCTCTAGTGCCGTCCCCAGCCCCGGCCAGCCTGCCTCCCCAGCCATCAACAAGAAACAACGCCACAGCGCCAAGGTACTGCCTCTACTTGTAGTACATTATGATATTAGGAGCCCATAGCATTCTGTAGAGTGTGTTACTACAGCCATGTGGTTGGTGGGTTCATCATTATTAAGTCATAGACGTGTGTGTGTGTGTGTGGTGCGTGGTACATACGTGTGAGGAGGTCTAGAACCATTGCTTTGTCTGCATTGTGGATTACAGAAACATGACACTAATTATATAGACGCATGCATGATATGTGTGTAGAGAGAGAGATCATGCATGATATGTGTGTAGAGAGAGAGATCATGCATGATATGTGTGTAGAGAGAGAGAGATCATGCATGATATGTGTGTAGAGAGAGAGAGATCATGCATGATATGTGTGTAGAGAGAGAGAGATCATGCTAGTGTGGTTGTGTGTCCTTGTGTGTGTGAGTGTGTAAATACACATAGTATTAACTACTTTCTATGATAGACGTAGTATAATGCATCTCAACCAACTGAAGTGAACCTTCTCTGACTGTACACCATGACCTTTGCAGTCTGTTGAACCTCTCCTGGTGAGTTTCCTCCTGGGTCCTATAGAGTCACTTCAGAAAAGTCTTCTCAACATCTCCATGACAAGGACAGGTCCTTCATCTGTCATCTGACCATAGCTATCCTACTCAGGGGCTCTGGTTAACCTACTGCTACTTAAAACCCTAGTATCATGGACATAGTAACTGAAGTTTTCAGGCTGGCCAGAGGCCACACTATAGAGCAGGGACTCTCACAGCAGTGTGTGTGTGTGTGTGTGTGTGTGTGTGTGTGTGTGTGTGTGTGTGTGTGTGTGTGTGTGTGTGTGTGTGTGTGTGTGTGTGTGTGTGTGTGTGTGTGTGTGTGTGTGTGTGTGTGTGTGTGTGTGTGTTAATGTGAAGCGTGTGTACGGATATCGGTATAAACAGTGTATAATCGCTACCTGTGTTTGTTTTTCAGTCAACAGCAGACGTGCAACTGCTGAAGCCTCAGCCTCGTCCTGTAACAGGGGAAATACAGGTAAGCCTGCTGTCAGTCTCACACCTGCTTTAAGCTTTCATACTTTCCACAGTCTGTGAAGTGGAGTGTGACTTTAATTCCTCTTGAATCTCCTCACTTGATTGATCCACTTAAGTCAAGAGATTAGTCAGTCCCAGGACCTAGTGTTGAGGAACACTGATGTACACACCTGTAGAACCTAGTTAAACATAATGTATGTATCTCTGCCCTCTCTGCCATCTTCAGCTCCAGATCCACTACGACAGGAACCTGGGGAACCTGATAGTGCATGTCCTCCAGGCCAGGAACCTTGCACAGAGCGACCCCAAAGAATACTCTGACCCCTTTGTCAAGGTCTACCTCCTACCAGGGAGAGGGTAAGACACTGCTTTCATCAGTCTGTCTGTCTGGATGCCATTCTCTCTCTCTCTCTCTCTCTCTCTCTCTCTCTCTCTCTCTCTCTCTCTCTCTCTCTCTCTCTCTCTCTCTCTCTCTCTCTCTCTCTCTCTCTCTCTCTCTCTCTCTCTCTCTCTCTCTCTCTCTCTCTCTGTCTCTCTCTCTCTCTCTCTCTGTTTGTTTGTACTCTAAGGAGTATTGACCATTATCTGATGGGCCTTTATTAAGCTGTGTTAGATTTGCTGTGTCCTCTCTGTGAAGTACAGTAGAAAGTTAGGAGCCCATAGAACTGACCAGATAATGACACATCCAACCGTGGGCTACTCTCATTCCTTATCTCCATGACTTCTAACTGGCATCAGTTAGCATATTGACAGATACTACGACTTGATTTGTACATCAAAGCATTCTATATTTACTCTAATATATTATCTAGTGGAATGATATTGTGTGTGTGTGTGAGTGTGTGTGTGTGTGTGTGTGTGTGTGTGTGTGTGTGTGTGTGTGTGTGTGTGTGTGTGTGTGTGTGTGTGTGTGTGTGTGTGTGTGTGTGTGTGTGTGTGTGTGTGTGTGTGTGTGTGTGTGTGTGTGTGTGTGCGTGCAGGCGTGCGTGCGTGCGTGGTTTCTATATTGGCTGCAGTGCTCTCTTCCTGAGTGCTGTGATGTGATTTTGTAGTAAGGTTCAGCCCTCCTAGGAGATTATCAGTTTAGTAACATCTCTTCTTTCATCCCCTGTATCCCTCTCTCCTTCCCTCCCTTCATCCTTGTCTCCATCCCTCTCTTCCTGTGAAAAGGCAGAGATCGATAGTCTTTATTTGACCTGCAACCCTATCTGCTTTCTACTAATGACCCTATCAGCCCTGTTCATGGGACTATATACAGTACAGGTCCTCCACCCACCCACCCACCCACCCACCCACCCACCCACCCACACACCCACACACACACACACACACACACACACACACACACACACACACACACACACACACACACACACACACACACACACACACACACACACACACACACACACACACACACACACACACACACACACACACACACACACTCACTCCTCCCACACACTCCTCTAGCTCAGTATAAATGGACTGTTTGATCTGTGTTTTAACAATAGGCAGTAGTAAATAAACCGTGTCTTCATGTTTCAATGTTGTCTTTCTTTATCTCCTTCCCTTTATGTCTCTGTGTCTCTGATGGTTTCTGTCTCTGTTTCTCTGATGGTTTCTGTCTCTGTTTCTCTGATGGGTTCTGTCTCTGTTTCTCTGATGGTTTCTGTCTCTGTTTCTCTGATGGTTTCTGTCTCTGTTTCTCTGATGGTTTCTGTCTCTGTTTCTCTGATGGTTTCTGTCTCTGTTTCTCTGATGGTTTCTGTCTCTGTTTCTCTGATGGTTTCTGTCTCTGTTTCTCTGATGGGTTCTGTCTCTGTTTCTCTGATGGTTTCTGTCTCTGTTTCTCTGATGGTTTCTGTCTCTGTTTCTCTGATGGTTTCTGTCTCTGTTTCTCTGATGGGTTCTGTCTCTGTTTCTCTGATGGTTTCTGTCTCTGTTTCTCTGATGGTTTCTGTCTCTGTTTCTCTGATGGTTTATGTCTCTGTTTCTCTGATGGGTTCTGTCTCTGTTTCTCTGATGGGTTCTGTCTCTGTTTCTCTGATGGGTTCTGTCTCTGTTTCTCTGATGGTTTCTGTCTCTGTTTCTCTGATGGTTTCTGTCTCTGTTTCTCTGATGGTTTCTGTCTCTGTTTCTCTGATGGTTTCTGTCTCTGTTTCTCTGATGGGTTTTGTCTCTGTTTCTCTGATGGTTTCTGTCTCTGTTTCTCTGATGGTTTCTGTCTCTGTTTCTCTGATGGGTTCTGTCTCTGTTTCTCTGATGGGTTCTGTCTCTGTTTCTCTGATGGTTTATGTCTCTGTTTCTCTGATGGTTTATGTCTCTGTTTCTCTGATGGGTTTTGTCTCTGTTTCTCTGATGGTTTCTGTCTCTGTTTCTCTGATGGGTTCTGTCTCTGTTTCTCTGATGGTTTCTGTCTCTGTTTCTCTGATGGGTTCTGTCTCTGTTTCTCTGATGGTTTCTGTCTCTGTTTCTCTGATGGTTTCTGTCTCTGTTTCTCTGATGGGTTCTGTCTCTGTTTCTCTGATGGTTTATGTCTCTGTTTCTCTGATGGTTTATGTCTCTGTTTCTTTGATGGTTTCTGTCTCTGTTTCTCTGATGGGTTCTGTCTCTGTTTCTCTGATGGTTTCTGTCTCTGTTTCTCTGATGGGTTCTGTCTCTGTTTCTCTGATGGTTTCTGTCTCTGTTTCTCTGATGGTTTCTGTCTCTGTTTCTCTGATGGTTTCTGTCTCTGTTTCTCTGATGGGTTCTGTCTCTGTGTCTCTGATGGTTTCTGTCTCTGTTTCTCTGATGGTTTCTGTCTCTGTTTCTCTGATGGTTTCTGTCTCTGTTTCTCTGATGGGTTCTGTCTCTGTTTCTCTGATGGTTTATGTCTCTGTTTCTCTGATGGTTTCTGTTTCTGTTTCTCTGATGGGTTCTGTCTCTGTTTCTCTGATGGTTTCTGTCTCTGTTTCTCTGATGGTTTCTGTCTCTGTTTCTCTGATGGGTTCTGTCTCTGTTTCTCTGATGGTTTATGTCTCTGTTTCTCTGATGGTTTCTGTCTCTGTTTCTCTGATGGGTTCTGTCTCTGTTTCTCTGATGGTTTCTGTCTCTGTTTCTCTGATGGGTTCTGTCTCTGTTTCTCTGATGGGTTTTGTCTCTGTTTCTCTGATGGTTTCTGTCTCTGTTTCTCTGATGGTTTCTGTCTCTGTTTCTCTGATGGTTTCTGTCTCTGTTTCTCTGATGGGTTCTGTCTCTGTTTCTCTGATGGTTTATGTCTCTGTTTCTCTGATGGTTTCTGTCTCTGTTTCTCTGATGGTTTCTGTCTCTGTTTCTCTGATGGGTTCTGTCTCTGTTTCTCTGATGGGTTCTGTTTCTGTTTCTCTGATGGTTTCTGTCTCTGTTTCTCTGATGGTTTCTGTCTCTGTTTCTCTGATGGGTTCTGTCTCTGTTTCTCTGATGGGTTCTGTCTCTGTTTCTCTGATGGGTTCTGTCTCTGTTTCTCTGATGGTTTCTGTCTCTGTTTCTCTGATGGTTTCTGTCTCTGTTTCTCTGATGGTTTCTGTCTCTGTTTCTCTGATGGTTTCGGTCTCTGTTTCTCTGATGGTTTCTGTCTCTGTTTCTCTGATGGTTTATGTCTCTGTTTCTCTGATGGTTTCGGTCTCTGTTTCTCTGATGGTTTCTGTCTCTGTTTCTCTGATGGTTTATGTCTCTGTGTCTCTGATGGTTTATGTCTCTGTTTCTCTGATGGTTTCTTTCTTTTTGCGGTTCTTGTTGTTTGTTGTCTCTACCCTCCTCTCCCCCCCCTGGACTCTCAGACAAGTCATGGTAGTCCAGAACGCAAGGTAGTGTAGTGCTTCTCCTGCTTCTCTTCTTCTCTCCTCTCCTACTCTGCTCCATTTCTTCTGTTCTTCTCTACTCCTCTCCTCTTCTTCTCTCCTTCTCTCCTTCTCTGTTCCAATTCTTCTGTTCTTCTCTCCTCCTCTCCTCTTCTCCTCCTCTTCTCTCCTTCTCTGCTCGAATTCTTCTGTTCTTCTCTACTCCTCTCCTCTTCTTCTCTTCTTCTCTCCTTCTCTGCTCCTCATCTTCTCATCTTCTCTTCTTCTCTCCTTCTCTGCCCCTCTCCTTCCTTCTTCTCTTCTTCTATCCTCCCTGCTCCTCTCCTCTCTCTCTTTCTCTCCTTCTCTCATTCTCTGCTTCTCTGCTTCTCTGCATTCAGTCAGTGTTTTTCCCCACGTACATTTTCCGCCTCCAAAGTGCTTTTCCTCATTGTCTCCCCCATCATTATTCATCATTATCCATTTTGCGTTGATGCGTTGATAAAACCACTCTCTTGCTCTTCCTCTCTCTCTATCTAACCTTTCTCCACTTTATTTCGCACTCTTTTTTTCTCCTATTTGTATCTCTGTCATCCTAAACAACTCATGATTGTCTGATGTGCAAATTCAGCCAAGAACATTGCCGGGTTGAAATCAAGGTTGAAATGTGAAATCATTCCATGAGTCAGACGTGTTTCTCACCCTACGCTCATCATCTCTGCTACAGGAGAGGAGCTGTGCCTATTGATTCAACCTTACAGACATCACTATTTCTTTGACTTTCTTTGACTATTTCTGTGTTGTTGTGATCCCGTCTAGCCAGTGTGCCTATGCAATTTACTCTCATCCAACATTTGCAAGACATCATTATGATATAATTATATTGAATCAGATATTCAATTATTGACATCCTGCTATATCATCTCTATATCTACCATCAAATATAATTGGAGAAAATCTACAATAATGTGGCCATATTAACATACAAAGACCACGTCTGAGACTAAACGTGTCCCTTTGTTATGACATCACAGTGCTGAGAACAAGAAGAGGACCAAGTACGTCCAGAGGAGTCTGAACCCAGAGTGGAACCAGACTGTCATCTACAAGAACATACACCTGGAACAGGTAGGAACACACACACACACACACACACACATGCATGCACACACACACACATGCACCTACTAACGCATGCATCACACACACACACACACACATCCACATTAAAAATGATTTCCAGTTGGATTGATCGTTCTGAATCCTTAGGGATGTTCTGACCATAGCAGCACTGACCTGGTTAGGTTAAACAACCCTCTTTCAGACTACCAGTCACCAGAGAGAGACAGAGAGACAGAGACATCTTCATTCGACATAACAGTAGCAGCCCTTGCTTAGCTGCAATTCAGACAATGTAAAATGAGTGCGGTCTGTCCATACGGCGCTCTCTCTCAGCGTACAGTAGTGTCTCTAGTCTAGTGGCTCTTCTGAGACTCTCTGCTGTTAGCTACTTCTCTCTATTCTGCCCACTGAGGTTGTAAATGCTGCTCTATCACCCACTCACTCTCCCACTCCCCTGCCAAACACACACACACACACACACACGCACACACACACACACACACACACACACACACACACACACACACACACACACACACACACACACACACACACACACACACACACACACACACACACACATAATTACCCAGTCCACTGACTGGCTAGTGATATACAGTATGACTGCATGGGTGTTGTACTTGGCATAACTCGTTTAAAAATATTTCTTCATTTAATCACTTTTCACTCATCCTCTCTCTCTCTCTCTCTCTCTCTCTCTCTCTCTCTCTCTCTCTCTCTCTCTCTCTCTCTCTCTCTCTCTCTCTCTCTCTCTCTCTCTCTCACTCCCCCCACCTCTCTCTTTCTATCTCTTTCTCTCTCTCTCTCTCTCTCTCTCTCTCTCTCTCTCTCTCTCTCTCTCTCTCTCTCTCTCTCTCTCTCTCTCTCTCTCTCTCTTCTTCACTCTCTCTCTGTCTCTCAGCTAAAGAAAAAGACTCTGGAGGTGACAGTGTGGGATTATGACAGATCTTCCTCCAATGACTTCCTGGGAGAAGTGAGTGTCTCCAGAATCAGACACACTCTGGTTTAGACGTCACATACATTCACTTCAGTCATCCCTTTACCCTAATGTCTCCTGATGCCATGTTTTTCAATGTTCTCTAGCCAAAAGCGGCTCATATTTCCAGCCTTATTGCTCCCCTCTCAACAAGACTTTATTCAAAGCTAGTTTCATTGTTTGTCAGTCTATAAAATGAATCCCACAGATCCTCTGCTAAATGGAGAAGGATCCTAATTGTTTATAATGTAGAATGGTGGTGTGTTCACAGCAAACCTCGAAATATACTGACTATACCAAACATTAGGTACACCTTCCTAGTATTAAGTTTCTCCCTACCCCCTTTTTCCCTCAGAACAGACTCAATGTGTCGAAAGCGTTCCACAGGGATGCTGACCCATGTTGACGGCAATGCTTCCCACAGTTGTGTCAAGTTGGCTGGATGTCCTTTGGTTGGTGGACCATTCTTGATACATACAAGAAACTGTTGAGCGTGAAAAACCCAGCAGCATTGTACCAACCTATCATATCTCGTTCAATGGCACTTAAATCTTTAGTCTGGCTCATTCACACCCTGAATGGCACACATACACAATCCATGTCTCAATTGTCTCAAGACTTACATATTCTTCTTTAACCTGTCTCCTCCCCTTCATCTACACTGATTGAAGTGGATTTAACAAGTGACATCAATAAGGGATCATAGCTTTCACCTGGATTCACCTGCTCAGTCTATGTCAGGGAAAGAGCAGGGCTCAGATTCACAAAACCTTCTTAGGAAGAAATGTCTTCTTAACTGCCATTATGTTTCTTAACTATAGACTTAAGAAGAAAGTTAAGACAAGTTGCTATTCCTCAAAAGATTCTTGGAAATGTTCTAGCGCTATTTCTTATGTTTCTCCTTAAGCAAAAAGTTAAGAAGAAATTAGATTCCAAAAAGAAAGTTATTTCCAAGATAGCTAAACCCTTGTCTTAAACTCAGGAAGTGAGAGAAAAAGCTCATGAAAGCAATTGAACATGTTTAATTCACTCACAAACTTCATGTGAAAATTTCAGTATTGATTATTTTAAACCCAAGAACATGTTTTAGAACAGTAATCTCAGTAGGAAATATGCCAATATGATTGCCATTGCTTAACTAGATAGCTAGCTAAAACCGTTATTTGGAAGAAGATATTTGAGAAGTTCGTAAGAAAATCACTAAATCTTAAGATGTTGTTGGGGAATTGCACTTACAAACTATCTTATTCACTTTTTTTCTCTAGAAGCTTCTTAAGTTTTTGCGTAAGAAGAGTTTTGTGAATCTGAGCCCAGGTGTTCTTAACGTTTAGTATACTCAGTGTATATCTGCTGTGTTTTCCTATAAGTCTTTGCTTACACAAGCATACCTGTCTACTATTTCTCTGTCTCTGTCTCTGTCTCTCTGTCTCTGTCTCTGTCTCTGTCTCTGTCTCTGTCTCTCTGTCTCTGTCTCTGTCTCTCTCTCTTTCTCTGTCTCTGTCTCTGTCTCTGTCTCTCTGTCTCTGTCTCTCTCTCTGTCTCTCTCTCTCTCTCTGTCTCTGTCTCTGTCTCTCTCTCTTTCTCTGTCTCTGTCTCTCTGTCTCTGTCTCTGTCTATGTCTCTGTCTCTCTCTCTTTCTCTGTCTCTGTCTCTGTCTCTCTCTCTCTCTCTCTCTCTCTCTCTCTCTCTCTCTCTCTCTGTCTCTGTCTCTGTCTCTCGCTCTCTTTCTCTTTCTCTCGCTCTCTTTCTCTGTCTCTGTCTCTGTCTCTCTCTCTGTCTCTCTCTCTCTCTCTCTCTGTATCTCTCTCTCTCCAGGTGTTGATAGACCTGTCTAACACGTCCCAGCTGGACAACACTCCTCGCTGGCTGCCTCTGAAGGAGCAGAGTGAGAGCATCGAGCACAGCAGAACCCACCACACCGCCCAGGGGCCTGGGGGGCCAGGAGCAGGGCCAGGACAGGGGTCCGTAGCGGGGCAAGAACCAGGACAGGGCATGGGGCCAGGGATGGGCCAAGGACAGGGACAGGGGCAGGGACAGGTACTGTACTGTATTCATTGTCTACTATCTATCCGTGCCATCATTGATTGTAACTTAATGATGTAAGATGCTATATTATAATGCATAAAGCACATTTAATTGAATTGTATTGCAGATGGGGGAGTGCCATGAGTCTCCTAAGAACTCTGTGATAAAGAGCAGGAGTCACGGGATCTTCCCTGACCCAGCAAAAGGTAGGAGCCTCTTCCAGCTGCCTTGTTGCTTTTAACTAACGCTTGCCATTGTTAGTTTTTTTTATTTTCCGTTTTGCTGATTGCCACTCTGTTGTCATAGTGAGAGAACATGTAGTCATGGTGACAGTTTTGCTAATGGCTGTCATAATTATACTTTTAGTGCCAGTCACTTATCTGGCTCAGTGCCCTCCATGTTGTGGTGTCATCCTTGTTTTTTGTCATGTAGCAGATGCTCTTATCCAGAGCGACTTAAAGTTAGTGCATTCATCTTACGATAGCTACTGTAGGTGAGACAACCCCATATCACAGTCAGGGTAATACAATTTATTCTCAATAAAGTAGCTATCAGCAAAGTCAGTGGTAGTAAAGAAAGGGCTGGGTTTTAGTTCAAGAAAGTCAAGGTTATTCTATTTTTATGTTTTTGCCACAGTACAAATGTGTAACTACTACATGGCTCTTTTAGTGGCTTTTACAGACATCCCCTTTCTCTCCTCTATCTCCTCTCCCTCTCTCTATCACTACCTCCTCCCTCCCCTTTCTCTCCTCTATCTCCTCTCCCTCTCTCTATCACTACCTCCTCCCTCCCCTTTCTCTCCTCTATCTCCTCTCCCTCTCTCTATCACTACCTCCTCCCTCCCCTTTCTCTCCTCTATCTCCTCTCCCTCTCTCTATCACTACCTCCTCCCTCCCCTTTCTCTCCTCTCCCTCTCTCTATCACTACCTCCTCCCTCCCCTTTCTCTCCTCTATCTCCTCTCCCTCTCTCTATCACTACCTCCTCCCTCTCCTCCCTCCTCCTCCCTCCTCCTACCTCTCCCAGACATGCAGATGGTGACTCTAGAGAAATCCCACAGTAGTCCAGGCAGCTCTAAGTCGTCTTCAGATGGCCAGCTTCGTTCCCACGGTCCATCCCGCAGCCAGAGCAAGAGCAGCGTCACGCAAGCCCACCTGGAGGATGCTGGGATAGCTATAGCTGCCGCCGAGGCCGCCGTGCAACAGTCCCGCCTCCAACCAAGTAATCCCCGACCCTTCCTGTGACACACTTCCTCTCGGCTCTGCCACGCATGCTAGCTCATCATCTCTCCATTTATCTCTCCTCTTGTTCTATCACTCCTTATTTTCTCTTATTTTCCTCTCCCTTCTGTTCTGGCCTTCTGATTGGTTCTTCTAAGCAAGTAGATGGTTCCTCTAAGCAGTCAGTTCTATTCTGTTGGGTTTTCTTGTTTGCTCTAGTGGTGTAACACCCACTGATCTAGTCAGAGTCCATCACTAAAACATGACAGATCTTATAGTAGACCCTGGCCTGTGGAGAAAACATCTCACTCTAACATCTATATTAAAAATGAATGTATAAACCGCTGTTCTCACACTAAACACTCAAAATGTGTATGTTCCTCCGTTTCGCTGACGTTACTGTGACGTCTGCAGGGTTGGGGAAAGTAGGGCACAGCACCGTCTGGGCTCAGAGTGAGCAGATTTCCATCATACACACATCAGACACTCACAATAGCCTAGAGTATGAACAGTAACACACAGGACAGAGACGAAACAGCCACAGTTCACCAAAGCACTTGTCTACTTCCCAGTCTAAATAGAGTGAGGATATACATTTTTCTCTCCAACATGGTTTCTACTGTCTCCCAGTTTGACCCCCTATCCATCCTCCAGGTCTAGAAACCATGATAGAGCTTGACCCCCAGGTTGTGACATGCAGTCGTCCCCCCCTCTCCTGGTGTTGGTTCGGGTGTCTGGTTCACTCCCCTAACTGCCCTTTCATTGGAAAAGGTCAAGCCCCCGTAGGTGTGTGTGAGCAAGTGTGAGTGTGTGTGCATATGTGTGTGACCCCTGACCCCTAAGTGTGTCCAATGTAATGATACAAACACCCTGAGATGTATAGTCTACCAGTAGCCCTTCCTCCCTTCCCACCCCCGACGTGATGAGTTTGTAAACGCCACCTGGCACTGACCAGACACACCAGGAAGTACAGACACAGCAGCATGGGGGACAAAGGGCAACAGGAAACTGACTCTACACTCACCGGCCAATGAGAGTACAGAAAGGAGTCTGACCTTCAGGGGAACAGCAGTGTCTGGGGAAGGTGAGACAACAGGACGGGAGTATAGAAATTATAAACAAGAATCATATAATATAACCTCACTAATCAAACTACAGGCCTTTCTCTCCTCTAGACAAGCATGGCATCAATAAGAAACGTAATACAACTTAATGATCATGTAAACCATTTAGAGTTTTGATAAATATGTGTTAATAGTCAAAAACGTCTCAATAGTTGCTTTGGTCTTTATTTAAATTCATAATTAATGCTGCCTCCCGAGTGGCACAGCGGTCTTAGGCACTGCATCACAGTGCTAGAGGGTCACTACAGACCCGGGTTCGATCCCAGGCTGTGTCGCAGCCGGCCGCGACCAGGAGACCCATGAGACGGCGTACAATTGGCCCAGCGTCATCCGGGTTAGGGGAGGGTGTGGCCGTCCGGGCGCATGCACACTGACTCGTGTCGCCAGTTGTATGGTGCGGCTGGCTTCCGGGTTAAGCGAGCAGTGTGTGAAGAAGCAGTGTGGCTTGGCAGGGTCATGTTTCAGAGGACGCATGGCTCTAGACCTTCGCCTCTCCTGAGGCCATATGGGAGTTGCAGCGATGGGACAAGACGTGGTCCCGTGTGGCTCAGTTGGTAGAGCATGGCGCTTGCAACGCCAGGGTTGTGGGTTCATTCCCCACGGGGGGACCAGGATGAATATGTATGAACTTTCCAATTTGTAAGTCGCTCTGGATAAGAGCGTCTGCTAAATGACTTAAAATGTAAAATGTAAGACTGTAACTACCAATTGGATATCATGAAATTGGGGTAAAAAAATACATTTACAAATCATAATAAATATGCCCATCTATTCAAGTAATTACCATAACTATTATTTTAGCATGTTTATAAATTATTATTATATTTATGTTACCGTACGTACTTTGCTATTACATCATGTTTATTCCATGGTTTATATGTATCAGTAACACTTTACATAAATCTTTCAGTTATAATGCTTTATATCTTGTTAAAAGGATGTATGACCCTTTATAAGGGGTGAGAAGACATTATAAAGGGGCCATACATGCTCATGACAGGTCTTACAATGCATTATAGCTACATCATGATGGATTGTTATTTAAGGGAAATGTCACCCATGTTTGTTTTAGTCTGTTTGTCAGTAAATGTATTATTATCTGTAAGCTTAGGCAGGGTATGTTCATTGAACACTTTTTTGTTGTTATGGACACCAGAAGGAAAAGCTGTTAGTAACAGCTAATGGAGATCCACATAATCAAATAAATAAACACTGTCCCACCGATGTAGCTACAACATTCACATCCATATATGAGAATAGTAATAACCATTTTTATATTATAGTTTATAGAATATTATGGACACACATTATCAAGGAAGTGAAATGAATCTCACTTTCTCTCCCTCCTACACTCACACACATGCAGTTATTCACTGCCCCTCCTCTCTCTCCCTCTCTCTCTCTTTCCCCCGACCCTCTGTAGGACCAGGCCACAGGTTGGGGGATGTGTCTGGGCCGGTGGTGTCCTCAGCCCCCAGTCTGATGGAGGGGTATGGGGGTCTGGATGGAGACGAGGGGGCTGGCACAGGGGTGGACAGCGCCATCTTCCAGGTCCCATGCATGTGAGTAAACAGCCTGTGTGTGGGGGGTGCTAGAATGATGGGTGACCTTACCTAAGACCTGAAGACTTGTGTTAAATCCCCAAGAAAAGTCCACAGACTTGTGGTGGTGGATGATGTATCACATACATGTTTTGTATCTGTGGATCTAATGTGTGTTCATTTCCAACAGAGGGAAGATCATCCCCAACGGTCCTGACAAGTTTAGAGGACTGCCACTCTCGCTATCAGACAGCGAGGGTAAGACTGTGTGTGTGTGCGTGTGCGTGTGTCTGTGTGTGTGTGTGTGTGTGTGTGTGTCTCTGTGTGTGTGTGCATGTGCCAGTTTCTCCCAATAAACTTTGTCTTTACATGTCTGCCATCTGATGGACAGAACAGGAAATAACACCAACAGGCTGCTTTAAGCCTACCTCTAAATGCCTGGTCCCATACATAGGAAGTAACTATCTTGCTCTCTGTGTCATAACTATATCTAGGATTCAGATAGCTCACGTGTCATGGTGGCCTCTCTCTTTCTCTCAGTTTCTCCAGTTTCACTCCATAACAATAGACTAGAGGCCATCTTAGTGCACAACTGGGCAGCCAGTTCAAAGGTTCATTATCATTGGCAACTGACCTCTCGACCTTTACTGGAAATGAGCGTTTCCCAACCTGACCTCTAACCGAGTTACAGACACAGTGACGTGGCGGAGAATGGTTTTGGGTTCAGAACTGAGTTTAGTGAAACTGGAGAGAGGAGAGTTCTCCCCTGGTTCCATTTTGGTGCAGGCAGTATGTCAATAATGCATTGGTGTTGAATAATTTACATCTGCAGAGAGGAAGGGTGTGTGTATCTCGCTGTAACGTTGCCTCTGTCTCTCTCACTCTGTCACTTGCTGCCCCCCCTTGTTCCCTCCTACCCCTTCTGTCCCTCCTCTCCCAGGGGGTGGGGGTAAGACCCAGGTGATGGGGGAGATCAAGGTGGCTCTGAAGAAGGAGGTGAAACAAGAGGGAGATCAGCTGATCCTGGAAGTCCTACAGTGTAGAAACATCACTTACAAATTCAAGAGCCCAGACCACCTACCAGGTAACTGTGTGTGTGTCTGCCTCACTGACCGTCTGACTATGTGTCTGTCTGTCTGTCTGTCTGTCTGTCTGTCTGTCTGTCTGTCTGTCTGTCTGTCTGTCTGTCTGTCTGTCTGTCTGTCTGTCTGTCTGTCTGGTCTGTCTGTCTGTCTGTCTGTCTGTCTGTCTGTCTGTGTCTGTCTGTCTGTCTGTCTGCCTGCCTGCCTGCCTCACTGACTGCCCGCCTCACTGACTGTCTGACCGTCTGACTGTGTGTCTGTCTGTAGATCTCTATGTGAAGCTGTATGTGGTGAACGTGGCGACTCAGAAGAGGATTATCAAGAAGAAGACCAGAGTGTGTCGTCACGACAGAGAACCCTCCTTCAACGAGACCTTTAAGTTCAGCCTCAACCCCACCGGACACTCCCTGCAGGTAACACACACACTCTAAGACCTTGTGTTTATTTTACTCTGGTGTCCTACTTTATTCAGACTTTTTATTGTTCCAACAGCCCCTATGACTGTTCTGTAATACCAGTACTTTTCACACACTCGCATGAACGCACACAGACAAACACAAAACAAACACACAGGACACTACAAGTATGTGTGTGTGTTCCCCCTGTCCCTAGTTGTTCCTGGTGTCTAACGGGGGTAAGTTTATGAAGAAGACCCTGATAGGAGAGGCCTACATCTGGCTGGACAAGGTGGACATGAGGAAGAGGGTGGTCAGCTGGCACAAGCTGCTGGTCAGCTCCACACACAACCAGTCATGAGAGGTCAACTTGAGAGGACACCGAGGGGTCAACCAGAGGTCAGTGAAGATCAATGAATACTCTTGGTCAATGGCTGTTCTTTGTCAAGACGAGGAGGAGGAGGAGTTGAGTTACACAGTGCCCTTCATCCCCTTTGTGTTATTCTGTATGAAAAGAAAAGAGAGGGTGAGGAGAAGAAGAGATAAGAGGGAAGGAAGAGGGGTTGCGGGTACGGACATGCCCAGAAAGAACTGATCCTCCTATTCCCTCTCCCACTGCCATACATGGACTGTACCCTGATTCTTAATTGGACCAAAGACTGTCAGAGACTGTACCCTGATTGGATAGACTGCCAGCACACACACACACACACACACACACACACGCACCGAGGAATGAAGAAGTCCTCCGCTGTAAGAGGACACACACATCTCACCACCTCTCAGCTCTCTGCTCGACATGTCGGATGCAAAACCTGACGTCAAACAGGACTGAGCAGCAATATCACAAAGATAGTTACCATGATGGAACTAATCATTTCTGTTCTGTCTGGATCTGATACTGTTGTTTATGGCTTATCAGATCATTATCATTATTGTGATTGATCTGTGAAAATGTCAGTCAGTCAGTGAGTGGGGCTCAAATTGATGTATTTGTTTTTGTCCTTGGCTGCTTGAAAAAGTATGGAATGTTTGTTGTAAAATTCTATTTATGTTGTGTACAAAAAGTACAGTGCAATTATATGGTTGATAAGTAATTAACGAAACCTGACCATACCTGAACTCTCAAGTCCAGTAGGTGGCAGTAATGTACCATTACAGTTTGTTGCCAACAGCCATAAAACTCCCACTTGACCTTACCTGGATAGATGTAAATGTACATTCAGATTTAGATAGATATATGTCAGAATATGAATCATATCAGAGACACAGTGTACAGAGAAATCTTATTTATGACCATAGATACATAATTACATATGATATGAGGTGTCTCCTGTACAGTTTATTCTAAAGACTACATTCTGTACAGACAAGGGTATGGAAGGAGCACAGACAATCCAATCCCTTTAGCTCTGGTGTTATGCAGTTATTCTGGGTGTTATACAGTGGGAAAATAGGAAAATGCAGTTCAACTGGTGAATGTAGAACTCATAGCACAACTGAGACAGAGAGGAGAACTAGCACATGGATATCCCTCCTCTTACAGGGGGGGAGAAGAGAACAGATAGAAGAGAATGTCAGGTCCCTTCCCTTCAAACTCATGGCAGTCTGATATATTGTGTTGTGAGAGAGTCCATCCCATATACGGACAGCAGTGTGTAGGAATCTTCCGTCCCCTCCCCTTATTATGTCCTGAAAGTTACTCACTGAGGAAGATCACATGATTTTACTGGACCCATCAGGCTGGTTATTGTTTTGTGATGTCTTACGCACATGTGACTGGAGGCTTAAACAATTGTTTTGGTTTGAGAGCAAAACCTAGATTGCCCGCCACCTTGACCAACCTGCAATCGGACAGAGGGATGTGTAGCCTCTCTCTGGTGAAGTGCTCTGCTCCCGTGTTTGTGCTGCTGGGCTGCTCACCTATTCTATGTTAAAGCACCAGTTAGACACACCTGTCCTCTGCGTGTGTGACATCACAGTCTGGTTCTGTAAAAAAAAAAGTTTGTTTAACAGAACACCCAACATCTTGCTGTAAACAGTACACTGTAAACAGTACACTGTAAATTGTACTCTGTAAACAGTACACTGTAAATTGTACACTGTGCAGTCAGTGTCAGTGGATGTAATGTGACAACACAGTGAACCAGCCTTTGTCACTGCCTCTGATCAAAGCTCTAAGTCATTACCTATGTCCCAGTCATAACACGGGCAGGACACACTGATACACACTGATATAGAGTCCAGATCTATAGGCTCAGAACCATATGGCGCTACTGTTGTTAGTATATTATTATTGTCAGTGATCTATATAGTGGATCATAGTGAACAACATCATCAAGTGACCCTACAGAGCTAGTACTCTCAACCCTACTGTCAGTGTCTGAAGGCATATCACTGAGCAACTAGGGAGGACAGATGCAATTTCCTAATAAATGAAGTCCATATCAGAGGCTCGAAATTCAGACACTGAGTCAAGATGTCACAAATGTTCATAAGACAAAAAAAACGTGATTTTAAAGAGGGTTAGTTTTACAGAAAATGATATTGTCGTGCCAACCTTGTTTTGTAAGCAAACCCATTGGTTGTGTTGAAGTCATTCTATGCAACATAGACCTTGTGTTTGAATGCATTTTCTTAACATGTAATATCAGTGAACATTGTGTCTGAAAATATGTATCTTATGAATAGAATTTTAATTTATTTTGGTTTATATATTATTGAAGAAAAGGATAAAAAAATAGAGAGAGATTTTTTTACTACTTAACAGCTGTTATCATATACATGAAGCTTGTGCACTTTAGTATTACATCGTTGACTGATTTCCTTGTCCTGTGTAACGTGTCATGACATGCAAGTTGAAGTATCTGTTCCAGTTAGTGTCTCCATGTTGGGATGATGTTGAGTCATGTTATCTGTGCTGTATGAAGACGTTCAGACACCACTCTTTTTCATTTCCAAGGCAATAGAAAAACTCAAAAAACATCTACATTCACAGACAATTTAAGGTACATATTGCTTCACAATGTACACATCTAAGGAGACATCAATCTGTATGTTTGATACAACCACCAACATGTATGTATAAATCAATGATGATGAGTCTGAGGAAAAATAATGAGAGGTTGTTTTCAATGCCCAACTCCAGGACTGTCCAACAACCCTTAATGGTCTCCTTACATTTCCTTTAGCTAGATAGTTAATATACATTGTTCCTAAGTCCGTCGCTAGTAACCGTGAAACCAATGAAACGTGTATCTGTTGGGTGTGAATGTGGCAGACTCATCTGATCTGTGTAAATACAAAGTGTTTTTATTTTCTACAGAGATTGATGAATCATATTGTCTGATGTTCGAGCATGTGAGTGTAAAACAAAAACGACAAAAAACTCAAACCTGTCTGTCTGTCTGTCTGTCTGTCTGTCTGTCTGTCTGTCTGTCTGTCTGTCTGTCTGTCTGTCTGTCTGTCTGTCTGTCTGTCTGTCTGTCTGTCTGTCTGTCTCTAGTGGTGTGTGTGAGGTACTTATGTGATCAGACTCTATTGTCAACCCATGGGTGTCTGACTGTACAACCATGTCACAGACGTCACCGAGCCAACCTGGATGTTGCATGTTTTGTTGATGGTCTGTCAATATTTTTGCTTCCAGATTATGTTTAAAAAGAGAATATGTATAGATTTATCGGAAATTGTATTCCGACTGTATAAAGATTATGCTTGTAAAATTGTCTTGTTTTTCATTCAGTGTAAAAATTGAGATTCTAGCGTTCTGGTTTTGTGGTTGTACACAGGATGTGTTGAGATATTATTATGCAAAATGTGCTGTAAAAACCGGCTGTTTACCTAAAGTCTAAAGAATAAATATAAAAAGAGATTTATTCCACAACCTTAAAGGACTTTTGGTTTCATATTTGAGTGTGTTATGTAATCTGCAACTATTATTTTTCCTTCTGCTCTCTTATATGTACATCCACAACAGTCAATTGTTTTCAATCAAACTTTCAGCACTACAATTATTCCTGTATATTCGCTTCATGTCCAGCAGGTGGCAACATCCTCTCAGTAATGGCTCCTAGTGGACTACAGTTGTGTTTCCCAACCTTGGTCCTCCAGTACCCCCAACAGTACACAGTTTCATTGTAGCCCTTGACAAACACACCTTATTCAACTCATTGAGGGCTTGATGATTAGTTGACAGGTTGAATCAGGTGTGCTTGTCCAGGGTTACAGTAGAAATGTGGACTGTTGGCGGTACTGGAGGACCAGGGTAGGGAAACACTGGACTACAGGACTGAAAAGTAGAAGTTGTACATGCAGACGTACACAGACGCACACAGCTTGCACGCACGTAAACACACAGAACAAAGACTTATGTGCTGTGCTGAGAGAGTGTGTATAGCAGGCATTAGTCTAGCACCTCTGCATCCCCAGTCTAGAGACTGGCGGCTCCATCTCGGTCTATTGTCTGTCAAGGCCTCCATCCTCATGTCTTTCAGCACTATTATGTCCTTCCTTTCTCTCTGCTTATTTCCTCTGTCTCTCTCTCCTCTCTATGTCTCTCCTCTATATGTCTATCCTCTCTGTCTGTCCTCTCTCTGTCTCTCCTCTCTATGCTACTCCACTCTATGTTTCTCCTCTCTATGTCTCTCCTCTCTATATCGCTCCTCTCTCTCTCTATGTCTCTCCTCTCTATGTTTCTCCTCTTAATGTCTCTCCTCTCTATGTTTCTCCTCTCTATGTCTCTCCTCTCTCCTCTCTATGTTTCTCCTCTCTATGTCTCTCCTCTCTATGTCTCTCCTCTCTATGTCTCTCCTCTCTATGTCTCTCCTCTCTATGTCTCTCCTCTCTCCTCTCTATGTCTCTCCTCTCCATGTCTAACAGATCTCACTGCAGAATACATCTCAATGTTACATCTGCTCCCTCGCTTACACCTCTGTGGATGGAGACAGACAATTTATGTATAAGAGAGAGTGCGTGTGTGTGTTTGTGTGTGTGTGTGTGTGCATGTGTGCATGCGTGCATGCGCGTGTGAGAGAGCGAGAGAATGGGAGATGAGAGAGAGAGAGGGTGAGAGGATGAGAGAGATGGTGTGTGTGGTTGCTAAGCAACGATTGATAACCAAATCCCCAAGCATCCCAGATGTGTTACCCTGCCCTGCCTCTGGGTCGGACTATCTGACTGGCTCCTCTGTTGTCCAATCAGACATGGACTCTGAGAGCCTAATAATTGGAACTAGAACCAATAACACAGTCTGGGTGTCACCTGAAATAGATACAGTAGATTGGTTACATTGTTTTCTCAGCCCATTTTATTTTTAAATCTACCACCAATATTTTAGACAACCCATAGGAAAACATATAGAGTAGGTGATTGTGTGATTGCATATTTACTGTAACCCCTGCTGTACATAATGCTTGTCTTGTTGGCATAAGAACCAAAGGCTATGTTGGCCTAGCTGTTGGCACAACATCCTTGGCCCTGTAGGCATTATGTCACTCATAGCACTTGTAAAGGTAGGGAATCTTGTAAAACCCTTTAGATGGATCACGTTGTGAAGAATTTGATACTGTAAATCGCAATCTCATAACAGTCTGTTCAACGGTGCGATCAATAACTTATCAGTCACCGCTGTCTTCTGACAAGTCTGCTACCTGTCACTCACGCTGTCGCTATGTCTCTCTGTCTGTCTGGGGGATTGATGATGATTGGTAAGGACTCCCCGAGAAATGATTTAACATCAAACTGAGTAAAATATGGTGTGTGTGTGTGCGTGCGCGCGCGCGCGAGAGAGAGAGATGTCAACCCAATAGAACATCCCTGATAGGCTATGTATCTGTGACTACCATCACCTCAGACAGACAGAGAGAGAGAGAGGTACCAATCCGGTACCTGTTAGAGCGCTGATGCCAGTTGATCAGATTGTCGGTGGCGGGGCTGGGTTATCTCCGAGTGTGTAACACGCACTACTGGCTTGGCGTGGACCATTCTACACACTCAAACACGCAGCTGGAGAGGGGCGTAGTGTATGAATGTGCGTGCGTGTGTTTGGACGGGGAGTTGGCGCCTGGCAATGGACACCTACAGACCACACGCCGTGTTGATTTTACTGTTATTATCGTCGGATATTTGTCTGCCGTCGCAGTTTCCAACACAACTCATGTAAGTACTAATCTAATCCTCGCCTATAGCTTCTCAAATCCCAATTGTTGGTTGTGTGACTCTGTAAATGCAATGATTAATTGTGTGTGTGTGTGTGTGTCATTCCTAACAATGAATAACTAAAACAATGGTATCTGAGGAAAAACTGTTATTACAAGCGGGTTAGACAGGTCTTGCGGTTTAGCACCTTGCCATCTCCTTCGGTTTATTTGTTAACTTCTTGTTATATCGCTGCGCTATTATGTCTGGACTGTCTGGAGATGCAAACGAGGCGGTAGGATGGGCACCGGTCCCGTTTCTCTCCTTATTTCAACCGTCTGCTTCTCCTACTACTCACCATGAAATATCCAGTGTATTTATAGCCTCTGTGTGTGTCAGTGTGAGTGTTAATGAGACATGTGTTACTTTCACTAGCAGTTTCATGTGTGCTGTTCGCCTTCGTTTGGATATGTTATGTGATTAATGTGTGACTATAATGCGTGCAGTGTCGCAGGTAAATTGTGGCTGTTGCCTGGCCAAGGGATAATGTCCTGTAAACTTGTTGAAACAACCTGGACTCAGGGGTAAACTAATATGTCTTCTTCCATTTAATATGATATGTTACGTTTCCAATGGTATGTATTAATTTGTGGATGTCCATCATCCATTTTGTATGATATGTTACGAATTACAATTCGTATGATATGTTAGGAATTGCAATTTGTACAATATGTTACGAATTTGCAATAGTCCAATTTGTTGTGGCTAACGTTAGCTGGGCTAGGGGTTAGGTTATAGGGTTAAGTTTAAGGGAAGGGTTAGCTAACATGCTAAGTAGTTGCAAATGCTACGTTCTCATGATGAGAATTGAACATGCAACCTTTGGGTTGCCAGACATTCACCTTATACACCAACCTATCCACCCTGACCAACTAGCAAGTGTCTTCACTGACATTTTCAACCTCTCCCTGACTGAGTCAGTAATACCTACATGTTTCAAGCAGACCACCATAGTCCCTGTGCCCAAGAAAGTGAAGGTAACCTGCCTAAATGACTACCGCCCCGTAGCACTTGCGTCGGTAGCTATGAAGTGCTTTGAAAGGCTGGTCATTGCTCATATCGACACCATCATCCCAGAAACACTCAACCAACTCCAATTCGCATACCGCCCCAACAGATCCACAGATGACGCAATCTCAATCGCACTCCAAACTGCCCTTTCCCACCTGGACAAAAGGAACACCTATGTAAGAATGTTATTCATTGATTAAAGTTTAGCGTTCAACACCATATTGCCCACAAACTCATCACTAAGCTAATGACCCTGGGACTAAACACCTCCCTCTGCAACTGGATCCTGGACTTCCTTACGGGCCATCCCCAGGTGGTAAGGGTAGGCAACAACACATCTGCCACACATCTGCCACTGGGACCCCTCAGGGGTGCGTGCTTAGTCCCCTCCTGTACTCCCTGTTCACCCACGACTGCGTGGCCAAGCACGACTCCAACACCATCATTAAGTTTGCTGAAAACACAATGGTGGTAGTCATGATCACCAACAACGATAAGACAGCCTATAGGGAGGAGGTCAAACACCTGGCGGTGTTGTACCAGGACAACACCCTCTCCCTCAATGTGAGCAAGACAAAGGAGCTGATCGTAGACTACAGGACAAGGAGGGCCGAACAGGCCTCCATTAACATGGACGTGGCTGTAGTGGAGCTGGTCGAGAGTTTCAAGTTCCTCGGTGTCCACATAACCAACAAACTATCATGGTCCAAACACACCAAGACAGTTATGAAGAGGGCACCCCAACACCTTTTCCCCCTCAGGAGACTGAAAAGATTTGGCATGGGTCCCCAGATCCTCAAAAAGTTCTACAGCTGCACCATTGAGGGCATCCTGACTGGTTGCATCACCGCCTGGTATGGCAACTGCTTGGCATCCAACCGTAAGGCGCTACAGATGGTAGTGCGTACAGCCCAGTACGTCACTGGGGCCAAGCTGGGGCCTATACTAGGCGGTATCAGAGGAATCCCCAAAAATTGTCAAACTCCAGTCACCCAAGTCATAGACTGTTCTCTCTGCTACCTCACGGCAAGCAGTATCGGAGCGCCAAGTCTAGGTCCAAAAGGCTCCTTGCCACTATAGGGGGTGCTGTTTTGCATTAGCATAATTTGCTCAACAGATTAAACGGCTTCCTAATAAATTCTTGCTCGTACAATATGCATATTATTGTTATTATTGGATAGAAAACACTCTCTAGTTTCTATAGCCGTTGGAATTTTGTCTCTGAGTGGTACAGAACTCAATCTACAGCACTTTTCATGATAGGGAGTCAGATTTCAGACATCCTGGCCCCTGATCTGGAGTCAGTTTAAAGGTCCCTGTAAATGCTATGGAGAAACAGACACTTCTTACGTCTTCTCCTGGATGTCAGTACGTGATGACGCTTTGAATGGAGTCGATTGCGCAATCAGGGGCTGCATAAAAGAGCAAATACCGGAAGTAGCATCCCTTTGCTGCCTGCGCGTTGCGCACGGAGGACGTCGGACTCGCCTCCTTCCAAGCGTTTGTTTAGCCAGTAATATTTCTCTGGTCATGTTTTTACTCGTTAGAGGTGTTAAAAACATCATAAGGTAGTTAATTTAAACCGTTTTATAGCAATTTATATCCGTTTAGTGCGATTTTGACCCATTTATTTCTGAGGCACTTTGAACAGCTGGGCACGTTTCCAGTTCATGCCGAACGTTAGTGGGCATTTCCACATGGCAAGAGGACAGCTTTCGACCAAAAGACGATTAGACCCAAGAAAGGATTCTTTGCCCAAGATTCTGATGGAAGAACAGCTCACAGTAAGAACAATTTATGATGATAAATCGTGTTTCTGTCGAAAAATGTTAAACGCTTATGTCGCCATTTTGTTTTGTATAGCTTCGCTTGGCGCAACCTGTATTGAAAAGTAAGGATAATTTAAAAAATGTAAATCAGCGATTGCATTAAGAACTAATTTGTCTTTCGATTCCTGTCAACCCTGTATTTTTTAGTCAAGTATATGATTAGCTTTTGATTAAACTAGATCACTAAAAGATGGCGACCGACATTTCCAGGCTTGTTTTGCTACTACAGTAATCCCTCGTTTATCGCGGGGGTTACGTTCCGAAAATGACCCGCGATAAGTGAAATCCGCGAAATAGAAAACTTTTTTTTTTTTTACAATTAGCAACTATTACATGTATACAAATACAGTGACTCACGTGTAGGCCGTTTCACTGCTCTTCAGACTGGGCCGCTGCATCCTGACTGCGCTCTGCAGTGTTCTCTTCTTCTGAAGCCCGCGGTGCAGGTGTGTTTGTTCGGGAGAAGAACATAGTGATAGGCAGCTGTTGTCGCTCTTTTTTCTTCTTTGCAAAAAGATCCTTGTACACCGACATGCCACCATCGATTACGTTGGAGAACTGTAATGAACGGCTCATCAAAGGGTCCCATTCCTCAGCTACTCGCTTAAGTTCAGTGGCCATTCGCACCATGGTTGCTAAGCGACCAAGCGTTAGTCCTTCCTTCCTTCCTGGCCAACTTAATGTAAATTTGCCAAGCTGTTTTATGTACGTACACATAACTGCACGAGACGACAAAATGATAGCACAATTCGTAGCATGTTTTGATACAAGAAGCGGGAGTGAGTTTTTAGCGAATCAGAATGCAGAGCACAATGCACCAAAAAAAAAAAAAAAATGCATTATGAAAATCCGCGAAATAGCGAATCCGCGATAAGTGAACCGCGAAGTGGCGAGGGATCACTGTATTTTCATTGTATAACCACGTTTTTTTATGGCTAAATATACACATTTTCGAACAAACTCTATATGTATGTTGTAAAATGATGTTACAGGAGTGTCATCGGAAGAATTCTGAGAAGGTTAGTGAAAAAATTAATACATTTTGGCGATGATTACGTTATCCCTCTCTTTGGCTTGTATCAATGCTCGGGTAACGTTTGCACATGTGGTATGCTAATATAACGATTTATTGTGTTTTCGCTGTAAAACGCTTAGAAAATCTGAAATATTGTCTGAATTCACAAGAACTGTGTCTTTCCATTGCTATGCTTTGTCTATTTTTATGAAATGTTTTATGATGAGTAAATTGGTCATACACGTTGCTCTCTGTAGTAATTCTAGTCGAGTTGTGATGGTGGGTGCAATTGTAAACTGTGATTTCTACCTGAAATATGCACATTTCTCTAACAAAACCTATCCTATACCATAAATATGTTATCAGACTGTCATCTGATGAGGTTTTTTCTTGGTTAATGGCTATCAATATCTTAGTTTAGCCGAATTGGTGATAGCTACTGGTGGAGAGAAAAAATGGTGGACAAAGAAATTGTGTATTTTGCTAACGTGTTTAGCTAATAGATTTACATATTGTGTCTTCCCTGTAAAACATTTTAAAAATCTGAAATGGTGGCTTTATTCACAAGATCTGTATCTTTCATTAGGTGTCTTGGACTTGTGATTTAATGATATTTAGATGCTACTATTTAATTGTGACGCTATGCTAGCGATGCTAATCAGTGTGGGGGGGGGTGGGGGGTGATCCCGGATCCGGGGTAGAGGCTCGTGAAAGGTTAACAGCTTCTACCCCCAAGCCATAAGACTGGTGAACAATTAATCAAAAGCCACCCAGACTATTTACGTTGACACCGGACTATTTACACCGTACTATTTACATTGAAACTGTATTCTATTTTTAGTTAATGCCTAAACTTAACCTTAAATACTAATTCTGACGTGAGAGCTGATTGCATAGTAAACCCCAAGGCATTATTAACTAAAATAGTTCTAATAAATTGAACTCAAAGTCAATGAAAAGTAATTTTTACTTAAAATATTTATGTGGAACTGACTCAAAACTAAATGAGATGTTAGTAGTAAATTTCCAAGGTTTTCCAGAAATCACAGTTTGAAGATTCCAGGAAATCCTTCAACCAGGATTTTTTTTTACCTGGAATTTTGTAAAAGTTACTGCAATTTTGCTATGCCTCAGAATAAGTCTTTATGATATATATAATTATTGTCATAAATAAATTATAGTGATACCATCCATCTAGGAACTCACTTGGTGAAGGCCACAGGACTGAAAATGAATGAGATTACAATCATGTTTCTTTCGCTAACAATTACAGTCATGGGTGGTAACTCTACAAGTCACTAGAAAAGGTAAGGCACATTGGGAAATTATATTTGAGGTATGACTTAGTGGGGGCGTTACTCAAAAGGTTCAAGCTGTTACAACTCAAATCTCTACCCCCTACAGTAGTGGTCACCAACCGTGACTGGTCAATCTCCAAGGAATTCCTAGTCGATCACCAAACATTTCTGTAAAAAACACAACGATACAGCCTTGTGTTACTATTTTGATTCATGCTGTTGGCGGAAGGTGCAATTGATTCAGCAGCCCTAGCGCTGGGAAGGCAAAGTGTTTCATTTTGAATCATTTCATCTGTCTGAAGTTAAATCTCTGCCTACACGGCAGGCCCAGAGAGCAAATCAAGTGCACCTATAGGCCTACCGTTGTAGCTAATCAGAAAGCTCAGATCACTGAGTCTGCACAGTAGACTGTAAAAAGAAGGCTGGAAACAGCAAAGTTGATACTGTGAGATTACAAAACGTTTTAAACCATGACTAAAGAGAGACTTGACGAATACAGCAAAGAGCTGCTGTTTTTATGAGTAAGTTTAAGATGTTTAAGTTGTTATTCAGCACTAGTGTCAACACTTTGTCCAATACTTTTATAAGCCATAAAATGTGTGTTCTCCCTACTTCCACTCACACTACAACCAGCACTGCAGCTGCAATGAATGAGTATAGCAAAGTGTTCCCATAAGCTTGCCTTATTATTAGCATCTTTTGTCTTTTTTAATATCAAGGAATATTTAACTTTCTCTGATCATAGGAAAACAACATGAATTGGTGGTTGAGGCAGAAATAATGCAGTGCGACTTGAGTTTCGCCATCAGCTGGAAGACCGTGTCTCCTTTTCTCAGCGGAGGAAGGGAGAGCGGAAGGATGGTGAGTCCGGTGAGAGGCAGCCTTACTGCTGCTCTCTCCCCTCAGACTGACCATCAGATGCAGGTCATCAGCCCAGTAAAAAAAAATAATGCTGTAATTGTTATGCACACTCAGCTGTGCCTCACAAGTAATACAACAAATTATCTATTACCAGTGTGATCATATACCTACATTTTGTGGTGGTAATGTATTGGGCTGCACAAACCTCATTGCTACAAAACTGTTTTTAATTGGTTAAGGTTGCATATGCTTATGTTTTTTTAAGTCATGTTTAAAAATAATCTGAGCACTATATCTCGGCTTGCATTTTGACATGATCTTGACTCAGAAAAGGTTGGTGACCACTGCCCAACAGGGTCACAGTGACTTTATCAGTTTGAGTAATGACTACAAAATCACTTTAAGTAACTTTACTCAGATATATTAAGTGCAACAGGATTCCTCAAACGTTTTGAGTAATGATGGCACATTGGTGTTTACAGTGTACCACGTAACATATCATAATAATTTGAGTGTCCTGGATTTACACTTACTATGTTACGTCTAGTGTATGAGACCAGACTGGTTGAAAAGGGGAGTTAGAGCTTAATAAAGCTGCCATATGTAACTTTTTGGGTGAGCTGACCAAATTGACATAGAAATGTGAGTTATAGATTTGTCATTCTCATTGAATGCAAGTCTAAGTAGCGGTAGATCTGTTCTATGTGCGTGTCAGGTGTCAGTGTGCAGCGGTTAGGACGGAGTCAGGCGCAGGACAGAACTGAGTAAAAACGTACTTTACTCGAATAAATCACAAACTAATTCCATACAGGGAAAAATTAGGTAGTCAGGTAGTCTAGCGATTTAAACAGGTAGTCTATCGATTACAGGCAGGTAGCCTAGCGGTTACAGGCAGGTAGCCTAGAGGTTACAGGCAGGTTGCCTAGCAGTTACAGGCAGGTTGCCTAGCAGTTACAGGCAGGTTGCCTAGCAGTTACAGGCAGGTTGCCTAGCGGTTACAGGCAGGTAGCCTAGCGGTTACAGGCAGCTAGCCTAGCGGTTAAGAGAGTTGGGCCAGTAATCAAAAGGTTGGTGTTTGAATCCCAGAGCTGACTAGGTGAAAAATCTGTCCGTGCCCTTGAGCAAGGCACTTAACGCTAAGTGCTCCAGGGTCGCCGTCAATAATGGCTGATCCCTGGCTCTGACATCGCTCTCTCAGGGTGTCTCAGGGGGAGTGGGATATGCAAAAAATAAAAATAAAAATTCACATCTGTATAATACAGACTTTCACATGTGTGAAATAGGACACATTTAAGCACCCACCTACTTATTATTTGTACTATTATTATTATCTGTGGCAGGTTGGGTAAATGCCAGTCCCAAACATTAAACTGCAATCTTTTTCTACCTTTGTCTTTCGATCTGGTGACTAAATTGGTGTAGTTGCATACAAAGGTTGGGATTTCTAAATTGTTGTCTCTTCTGTCTTACAGAACTGGTTGTTTTTCCATGGTCATTTGTAAGCAGGAATCTATCAAATCACACAATCCCCACTGTATTGAAGACATTTCTGTTCTATAAAATTATTGTCCCGCGAGTTGATGCCTGTGTTGTCAGACTGTGTCTGTCTCTATAATGATGTGTAATTAGTCCATAGTTCAACACAGCATTCCGCTGACACACTCAGTATGGATACACTCTTACCCCCCCCCCCCCCCCCCCTCTCTCTCTCTCTCTCTCTCTCTCTCTCTCTCTCTCTCTCTCTCTCTCTCTCTCTCTCTCTCTCTCTCTCTCTCTCTCTCTCTCTCTCTCTCTCTCTCTCTCTCGCTATCTCTCTCTATCTCTATCTCTCTGTGTGTGGAACAATTTAGGGCAGTATCTGACCCAGTTGCTGTGTGTGTGTATTGGTAATTATTCTGTGCTGACTTTAGAAGTTACAGTAGTTATATCTCTATGACCAGAGCAGAGCACCCCTACCTAACTCAGACAAACTGCACTGTCTATACATTAATGGAGCAGAGCTGGGTCTGGATTGGTCAGTTTGACATATATGCACTTGTACATGTAGGGTTGATTTGGAGATGATTAACAATACAAATAGAACAACTCATGCATACAGAACTTACACAGTCGTACTTTTACTGTTTCTGGAAATGTTGAGGCTTTTGGCCACATGAAAGCTGAGAGGTAAAAACCTTACCACAACTTAGTAGCTCCTCTCTCTCAATTGAATTCAATTCAGTTCAAGGGGATTTATTGGCATGGGAAACATATGTTTACATTGCCAAAGCAAGTGAAGTTGATAAACAAAAGTGAAATAAACAATAAAAAGTTACCAGTAAATATTATACTCACACAAGTTCCAAAATAATAGAGACATTTCTAAGTCATATTATGTCTATATACAAATCAAATCAAATCAACTTTTTATTTCTCACATACACATGGTTAGCAGATGTTAATGCGAGTGTAGCGAAATGCTTGTGCTTCTAGTTCCGAGAATGCAGTAGTAACCAACGAGTAATCTAACCTCACAATTCCACAACTACTACCTTATACACACAAGTGTAAAGGGATAAAGAATATGTACATAAAGATATATGAATGAGTGATGGTACAGAACGGCATAGGCAAGATGCAGTAGATGGTATCGAGTACAGTATATACATATGAGATGAGTAATGTAGGGTATGTAAACATAAAAGTGGCATAATTTAAAGTGGCTAGTGATACATGCATTACATAAAGATGGCAAGATGCAGTAGATGGTATAGAGTACAGTATATACATATGAGACGAGTAATGTAGGGTATGTAAACATTATATTAAGTGGCATTGTTTAAAGTGGCTAGTGATACATTTTTTACATCAATTCCCATTATTAAAGTGGCTGGAGTTGAGTCAGTATGTTGGCAGCAGCCACTCAATGTTAGTGGTGGCTGTCTAACAGTCTGATGGCCTTGAGATAGAAGCTGTTTTTCAGTCTCTTGGTCCCTGCTTTGATGCACCTGTACTGACCTCGCCTTCTGGATGATAGCGGGGTGAACAGGCAGTGGCTCGGGTGGTTGTTGTCCTTGATGATCTTTATGGCCTTCCTGTGACATCGGGTGGTGTAGGTGTCCTGTAGGGCAGGTAGTTTGCCCCCGGTGATGCGTTGTGCAGACCTCACTACCCTCTGGAGAGCCTTACGGTTGTGGGCGGAGCAGTTGCCGTACCAGGCGGTGATACAGCCCGACAGGATGCTCTCGATTGTGCACTGTAAAAGTTTGTGAGTGCCTTTGGTGACAAGCCGAATTTCTTCAGCCTCCTGAGGTTGAAGAGGCGCTGCTGCGCCTTCTTCACAACGCTGTCTGTGTGGGTGGACCAATTCAGTTTGTCCGTGGTGTGTACGCCGAGGAACTTAAAACTTACTACCCTCTCCACTACTGTCCCGTCGATGTGGATAGGGGGGGGTGCTCCCTCTGCTGTTTCCTGAAGTCCACGATCATCTCCTTTGTTTTGTTGACGTTGAGTGTGAGGTTATTTTCCTGACACCACACTCCGAGGGCCCACACCTCCTCCCTGTAGGCCGTCTCGTCGTTGTTGGTAATCAAGCCTACCACTGTAGTGTCGTCCGCAAACTTGATGATTGAGTTGGAGGCGTGCATGGCCACGCAGTCGTGGGTGAACAGGGAGTACAGGAGAGGGCTCAGAACGCACCCTTGTGGAGCCCCAGTGTTGAGGATCAGCGGGGTGGAGATGTTGTTACCTACTCTCACCACCTGGGGCCGGCCCGTCAGGAAGTCCAGTACCCAGTTGCACAGGGCGGGGTCGAGACCCAGGGTCTCGAGCTTGATGACGAGTTTGGAGGGTACTATGGTGTTAAATGCTGAGCTGTAGTCGATGAACAGCATTCTCACGTAGGTATTCCTCTTGTCCAGATGGGTTAGGGCAGTGTGCAGTGTGGTTGCGATTGCGTCGTCTGTGGACCTATTGGGGCGGTAAGCAAATTGGAGTGGGTCTAGGGTGTCAGGTAGGGTGGAGGTGATATGGTCCTTGACTAGTCTCTCAAAGCACTTCATGATGACGGAAGTGAGTGCTACGGGGCGGTAGTCGTTTAGCTCAGTTACCTTAGCTTTCTTGGGAACAGGAACAATGGTGGCCCTCTTGAAGCATGTGGGGACAGCAGACTGGGATAAAGATTGATTGAATATGTCCGTAAACACACCAGCCAGCTGGTCTGCGCATGCTCTGAGGATGCGGCTGGGGATGCCGTCTGGGCCTGCAGCCCTGCGAGGGTTAACATGCTTAAATGTTTTACTCACGTCGGCTGCAGTGAAGGAGAGTCCGCATGTTTTGGTAGCGGGCCATGTCAGTGGCACTGTATTGTCCTCAAAACGAGCAAAGAAGTTATTTAGTCTGTCTGGGAGCAAGACATCCTGGTCCGCGACGGGGCTGGTTTTCTTTTTGTAGTCCGTGATTGACTATAGACCCTGCCACATACCTCTTGTGTCTGAGCCGTTGAATTGCAACTCTACTTTGTCTCTATACTGACGCTTAGCTTGTTTGATTGCCTTGCGGAGGGAATAGCTACACTGTTTGTATTCGGTCATGTTTCCGGTCACCTTGCCCTGGTTAAAAGCAGTGGTTCACGCTTTCAGTTTCACGCGAATGCTGCCATCAATCCATGGTTTCTGGTTTGGGAATGTTTTAATAGTTGCTGTGGGTACGACATCGCCAATTAACTTTCTAATGAACTGGCTCACCGAATCAGCGTATTCGTCAATGTTGTTGTTGGACGCAATGCGAAACATATCCCAATCCACGTGATCGAAGCAGTCTTGAAGCGTGGAATCAGATTGTGACTCAGTGTTGTAACGATGTGCAAATAGTTAAAATACAAAAGGGAAAATAAATAAACATAAATATGGGTTGTATTTACAATGGTGTTTGTTCTTCACTTTTCTTGTGGCAACAGGTAACAAATATTGCTGCTGTGATGGCACACTGTGCTATTTCACCCAGTAGATATGGGAGTTTATCAAAATTGGATTTGTTTTGTAATTATTTGTGGATCTGTGTACTCTGAGGGAAATATGTGTCTCTAATATGGTCATACATTTGGCAGGAGGTTAGGAAGTGCAGCTCAGTTTCCACCTCATTTTGTGGGCAGTGTGCACATAGCCTGTCTTCTCTTGAGAGCCATGTCTGCCTATGGCAACCTTTCTCAATAGCAAGGCTATGCTCACTGAGTCTGTATATAGTCAAAGCTTTCCTACATTTTGGGACAGTCACAGTAGTCAGTTATTCTGACACTGTGTACTCTCTGTTTTGGGACAAATTGCCTTCTAGTTTGCTCTGTTTAAAAAAAAATATTTCCAATGTGTCAAGTAATTGTCTTTTTGTTTTCTCATAATTAGGTTGGGCCTAATTGTGTTTCTGTCCTGGGGCTCTGTGGGGTGTGTTTGTGTTTGTGAACAGAGCCCTAGGACCAGCTTGCTTAGGGGACTCTTCTCCAGGTTAATCTCTCTGTAGGTGATGGCTTTGTTATGGAAGGTTTGGGAATCGCTTCCTTTTAGGTGATTGATTTTTATAATTAGCGGTTATCGGCCTAATTCTGCTCTACTGCATTATTTAGTGTTTTACGTTGTAAACAAAGGATATTTTTGCAGAATTTGGCATTCAGAGTCTCAATTTGTTGCGGGCCCCGGACTCGTTGCGGGCCCCGGACTGGGAACCCTCGCTGCGGGCCCCGGACTGGGAACCCACAAAACCAAACTGACGGTCGTCGCTGGAGGCTCCGGACTGGAGGCCGTCGTTGGAGGCTTTGGACTGGAGGCCGTCGCTGGAGGCTCTGTGCCATGGATCATCGCTGGAGGCTTCGTGCCGTGGATCATCACTGGAGGCTTCGTACCATGGATCATCACTGGAGGCTTCGTGCCATGGATATTCACTGGAGGCTTCGTGCCATGGATCACCACTGGAGGCTTCGTTGCCATGGATCACCACTGGAGGCTTCGTTGCCATGGATCATCACTGGAGGCTTCGTGCCATGGATCACCACTGGAGGCTTCGTGCGTGCAGCAGACACAGGACTCACCAGGCCAGGGAGACACACAGGAGGCCTGGTCCGTGGAGCAGGCACAGGACTCACCAGGCTGGGGAGACACACAGGAGGCCTGGTCCGTGAAGCAGGCACAGGACTCACCGGGCTGGAGAGACACTGGAGGCCTGGTGCGTGGGGCGGGCACAGGATACACTGGACCGTAGAGGCGCACTGCAGGTCTCAAGCGTAGAGCTGGCACAACCCGTCCTGGCTGGATGGTTACTTTCGCCCGGCAAATGCGGGGCGCTAGCACAGGACGCACTGGGCTGTGCAGGCGCACCGGAGACACAGTGCATATAGCCGGCACAGGATATCCTGGGCCGTAGAGACGCACTGGTGGCCAGATGCGCTGAGCCGGCACCATCCGTCCTGGCTGGATGCCCACTATAGCCCGGCCGTTGCGGGGAGCTGGAATGTAGCGCACCGGGCTGTGAACGCACACTGGAGACACCGTGCGCTCCACCGCATAACGCGGTGCCTTACCAGTACCACGCTCCCTACGGTAAGCACGAGGAGTTGGCTCAGGTCTCCAACCTGTCTCAGCCAATCACCTCGTGTGCCCCACCCCCCAAAGAATTGGGGGGCTGCCTCTCGTGCCTGCTTCGTTGCCGTGATTCCTGGTATCGTTGTCGTTCCACCCTCGCTACTTCCGCCTGTTTCCATGGCAGGGTCTTGTCCCCTGCAATAACCTGCTCCCATGTCCAAGATGTTCTCCACTCTCTCTTCCCCCGGGCCCAGGATCCCTGCTCCTCCTGGCCACGCTGCTTGGTCCTTTGATGGTGGGTAGTTCTGTCACGGCCGTCGTCGGAAGGAGACCAAGGTGCAGCGTGGTGAGCATACATTTTACTTTTATTTTAATGTCACCAACAAAACAAGAAACAAAGGAACGACCGTGAAACTTAACAGGGCTAAGTGCCACTAACAAAGATAACTACCCACAATCACAGGTGGGAAAAAGGGCTGCCTAAGTATGATTCCCAATCAGAGACAACAATAGACAGCTGTCCCTGATTGAGAACCATTCCCGGCCAAAACATAGAAACACAAATCATAGAAATAAATAACATAGAATGCCCACCCAAATCACACCCTGACCAAACCAAATAGAGACATAAAAAGGCTCTCTATGGTCAGTACATGACAAGCTGATTCTAAGATTTGTAATTAATCATGTGTATGTTTTTGCTGTTTGTTCTTTGTTATTGAGCCAAAAAGATTGGAGAAGAGGTTTATCCATACATCTCCGTTTTGGATAAATAACACTTTGTATTGTTGTCAGTTTAGAGTTTTCCAATTTTCCCAGAAGTGATTCGATTCTATGGGTTCTTCAATTACATTGAGCTGACTTCTGATGTGCTGTTCCTTCTTTTTCCGTAGTGTATTTCTGTATTGTTTTAGTGATTCACCATAGTGAAGCCGTAGGCTCTGATTTTCTGGGTCACTATGTTTTTGGTTCGATAGGTTTCTCCATTCCTTTCTTAGGTTTTTGCATTCTTCATCAAACCATAATTTCCTTAGGTTGTCTGCTTGAAATTGTTGGACTTAATAGGGAAGCTCAATCTCTCTCCCCCTCCTCTCTCTCTCCCTCGCTCCCTCCCACTCTCCTATTGTTGTAATCCTGTGTTGGCCTTTTAATAGGATTACATGCCTCATTTAGGGGAACATAAGAACAGAGCAGCGCTGAGGTAACACACACACACACACACACACACACACACACACACACACACACACACACAGTGGATGAGTTTGAATGTGGTCTGAATGGAGATGTGTGCCAAACAGATCATATCATCAAACCATTCACAAATCTGCCGTGCTGTGGAGAGACTCTGTGATGGAATGAGGCTGGCAACACTAGTGAGGAATACTTACACACACATAAACACACTCACACACACACACACACACACACACACACACACACACACACACACACACACACACACACACACACACACACACACACACACACTGTCTGCTCAGAGCTCCAGGGCTTTAGAGTTTATGTACTATAGAGAGGAGAAGAGAGGCAGATTAGGTGTCTGAAATTTGGTATACTTGTGACTTGGCAATGAAACTCATCCAAGATGAGTCCACTGAGACATTTAGGGATTCACGATTCTTCCTTATACCTCACCTCCTCTCACCCCATCTTCACCTCTTTCACTCCCCCAGTCTTCTCTCTCTTACTTCCCCATCCACACACAAATTCCAGAGCAGGCATCCTTTACCCCCCAGCCCCTCTCTGTGTCTTCCCCTCTCCCTAGTCACAATCCTCTGCACACATTCAAGTAACCAGCTTTACACTCATTACTCTCAGGGACTGTGTTATGAACAAATGACAAAT
>NC_092094.1:31836167-31838667 GCF_045679555.1 Salvelinus alpinus | reverse complement strand
TGTCAACAGAGAGGAGTGATAGTCTGTATGGCTGTATGGACATGTCAGTGTCAGGGGCAGGTTGTCAACAGAGAGGAGTGATAGTCTGTATGGCTGTATGGACATGTCAGTGTGAGGGGCAGGTTGTCAACAGAGAGGAGTGATAGTCTGTATGGCTGTATGGACATGTCAGTGTCAGGGCAGGTTGTCAACAGAGAGGAGTGATAGTCTGTATGGCTGTATGGACATGTCAGTGTGAGGGGCAGGTTGTCAACAGAGAGGAGTGATAGTCTGTATGGCTGTATGGACATGTCAGTGTGAGGGGCAGGTTGTCAACAGAGAGGAGTGATAGTCTGTATGGCTGTATGGACATGTCAGTGTGAGGGGCAGGTTGTCAACAGAGAGGAGTGATAGTCTGTATGGCTGTATGGACATGTCAGTGTGAGGGGCAGGTTGTCAACAGAGAGGAGTGATAGTCTGTATGGCTGTATGGACATGTCAGTGTGAGGGGCAGGTTGTCAACAGAGAGGAGTGATAGTCTGTATGGCTGTATGGACATGTCAGTGTGAGGGGCAGGTTGTCAGCAGAGAGGAGTGATAGTCTGTATGGCTGTATGGACATGTCAGTGTGAGGGGCAGGTTGTCAACAGAGAGGAGTGATAGTCTGTATGGCTGTATGGACATGTCAGTGTGAGGGGCAGGTTGTCAACAGAGAGGAGTGATAGTCTGTATGGCTGTATGGACATGTCAGTGTCAGGGCAGGTTGTCAACAGAGAGGAGTGATAGTCTGTATGGCTGTATGGACATGTCAGTGTGAGGGGCAGGTTGTCAGCAGAGAGGAGTGATAGTCTGTATGGCTGTATGGACATGTCAGTGTGAGGGGCAGGTTGTCAACAGAGAGGAGTGATAGTCTGTATGGCTGTATGGACATGTCAGTGTGAGGGGCAGGTTGTCAACAGAGAGGAGTGATAGTCTGTATGGCTGTATGGACATGTCAGTGTGAGGGGCAGGTTGTCAACAGAGAGGAGTGATAGTCTGTATGGCTGTATGGACATGTCAGTGTGAGGGGCAGGTTGTCAGCAGAGAGGAGTGATAGTCTGTATGGCTGTATGGACATGTCAGTGTGAGGGGCAGGTTGTCAGCAGAGAGGAGTGATAGTCTGTATGGCTGTATGGACATGTCAGTGTCAGGGGCAGGTTGTCAACAGAGAGGAGTGATAGTCTGTATGGCTGTATGGACATGTCAGTGTGAGGGGCAGGTTGTCAGCAGAGAGGAGTGATAGTCTGTATGGCTGTATGGACATGTCAGTGTCAGGGGCAGGTTGTCAACAGAGAGGAGTGATAGTCTGTATGGCTGTATGGACATGTCAGTGTCAGGGGCAGGTTGTCAACAGAGAGGAGTGATAGTCTGTATGGCTGTATGGACATGTCAGTGTCAGGGGCAGGTTGTCAACAGAGAGGAGTGATAGTCTGTATGGCTGTATGGACATGTCAGTGTGAGGGGCAGGTTGTCAACAGAGAGGAGTGATAGTCTGTATGGCTGTATGGACATGTCAGTGTGAGGGGCAGGTTGTCAACAGAGAGGAGTGATAGTCTGTATGGCTGTATGGACATGTCAGCGTCAGGGGCAGGTTGTCAACAGAGAGGAGTGATAGTCTGTATGGCTGTATGGACATGTCAGTGTGAGGGGCAGGTTGTCAACAGAGAGGAGTGATAGTCTGTATGGCTGTATGGACATGTCAGTGTCAGGGGCAGGTTGTCAACAGAGAGGAGTGATAGTCTGTATGGCTGTATGGACATGTCAGTGTCAGGGCAGGTTGTCAACAGAGAGGAGTGATAGTCTGTATGGCTGTATGGACATGTCAGTGTGAGGGGCAGGTTGTCAACAGAGAGGAGTGATAGTCTGTATGGCTGTATGGACATGTCAGTGTGAGGGGCAGGTTGTCAACAGAGAGGAGTGATAGTCTGTATGGCTGTATGGACATGTCAGTGTGAGGGGCAGGTTGTCAACAGAGAGGAGTGATAGTCTGTATGGCTGTATGGACATGTCAGTGTGAGGGGCAGGTTGTCAACAGAGAGGAGTGATAGTCTGTATGGCTGTATGGACATGTCAGTGTGAGGGGCAGGTTGTCAACAGAGAGGAGTGATAGTCTGTATGGCTGTATGGACATGTCAGTGTGAGGGGCAGGTTGTCAACAGAGAGGAGTGATAGTCTGTATGGCTGTATGGACATGTCAGTGTGAGGGGCAGGTTGTCAACAGAGAGGAGTGATAGTCTGTATGGCTGTATGGACATGTCAGTGTGAGGGGCAGGTTGTCAACAGAGAGGAGTGATAGTCTGTATGGCTGTATGGACATGTCAGTGTCAGGGGCAGGTTGTCAACAGAGAGGAGTGATAGTCTGTATGGCTGTATGGACATGTCAGTGTGAGGGGCAGGTTGTCAACAGAGAGGAGTGATAGTCTGTATGGCTGTATGGACATGTCAGTGTGAGGGGCAGGTTGTCAACAGAGAGGAGTGATAGT